>NW_024040817.1:0-73086 GCF_014851395.1 Micropterus salmoides | reverse complement strand
TTTGTTTGTTTCATTGATTGGGTTTTATTTCTCCTCATTTACCAGCAGCTTTACTAAACATTTCTTTACACATTACTCACACTGAAATTCAAACAGCTTGAAGTGGAGAACAGATAAACAATAACAATAATAACTAGTTATGATTAAATACAACCCCGCGACCCTGTACGCAGGATAAGCGGTTGACGATGGATGGATGATTAAATACAATTCACTTTCTCCACGTAAAATTGAACAGAGGAAATATAAAAATGGGTGTTTCAAAATGTTGCATATTGTGTATTTGGTTCACCTCATCACTAAAGCTGTTCATGTAAGTGTAGAAACACTTTGGTAATGATTGAAATCTGGATGAAGAACATTTGATTGTTGTCAATTAGTTTGATATATTTCAGGTCATTCTGTATGATGATTCTCTCTGTGCTGATTTGCATGAGAGGCTTCTTAAAGGGAAGTGAAACAATGTGTGAGTGAGTGACTGGTGGAGCAGAAAAACCATCTGACAGAAACTCCTTAAAGGAGAAAATCAGCTCTCACACAGTAAAGGTGTCCTCTAAGCTGATTGGTGTCTCCTAGGTGATGTCCGTCCCACCCTGACGGTGCTGCCCCCCTCCAGTGAGGAGCTGCAGCAGGGGAAGGCCACGCTCATGTGCCTGGCCAACAAGGGCTTCCCCTCAGACTGGAGTCTGGCCTGGAAGGTGGACGGCAGCAGCAGCAGCAGCAGCTGGGAGGAGAGCAGGAGCCCCGGGGTGCTGGAGAAGGACGGCCGCTACAGCTGGAGCAGCACCCTGAGGCTCCCTGCAGACCAGTGGAGGAAGGTGGGCTCTGTGACCTGTGAGGCCACCCAGGGCTCCCAGGCTCTGGTCTCAGAGACACTGAGGAGAGACCAGTGTTCCCAGTCCTGACCTGACTCTGCTACTGGTTTTAATCTGCTTTCTGTAACTCTGTCTCTCTCAGATAAAAGTTTTAAATAATACTATTTTCTTATTCATAGTCACGCTGACTCTGTTATCTTTTTCAGATAATAAAGATGGTTTTGTTCAAATCAAAATGTTTCTGAGGATGTTATTATTTAAACAGAAGTATTATTCTTTTTAAAATTAAAATTATTAAACTACTGTCAGAGCTTATTAATAGACATTTTCTAGTCTTTAATTTTAATTTTATTAAAAATGTCTGAAATCATATAACTACATAAGTACAACATGATAATGTTTTCATTTTTCAATGTTATAATAAAGCATATTTATGTGGATAAGAAAGATAAGTGAAAGTCCTGTTCAAAATTACCTTTACATAACTGTAAAACAGAATATATATAGTTTTACAGCACAGGAAAAGAATAACAGGAAACATCAGCATAAATGGATATAACATTCAGGCAATCTGAAACATAAACGTATTTTAGTAACATCTCAAGCACAAATGTAAAAACAAAAGATGAAGATGATTTCTAATGGGTTACTATTTACAAAGTGGATTAAATTTCATTATTAAACATTTAGTTTCTGAGTTTTATAGTACAATTTCATTTGTAGTGATTTACTTTTGCACTGAGTTTTGTGTTGAATTTATTAAAAAGAGTAAGAATTGTCATCTGTATGAACTGTCTAATGACACAGTTGACATCAGTTGACTAAAAGTTAGAGAAGTTTATAAATGTATTCTTCACCCAAAATCATGGTCCATAAATGCAGTACTGTCATGTTTGAAATGTTATTAATTTACACATAATTATGAGAAATATTTTTGTCATGTCTTATGTTTAATTTTCTGTGCAGCTGTTGAATCAGTTCCTCTCCAGCTGCGAGAGGTTTTTGTACGACGTTGTATCACTGTGTGAGTGGGAAGCTGTTACGCTGCTGACAGTAATAAACTCCTGCATCTTCAGTCTGGACTCCTCTGATGGTCAAAGTGAAGTCAGTCTGTTGGGCTGTTGCACTGAAACGATCTGAAACTCCAGGCTGACGAGCTGTAGTATCATAAATGAGGAGTTTTGGAGCTTCTCCAGCTTTCTGAAGGTACCAGTTAATGTCATCACCTATAAGTGAACTGGCTTTACATCTGAGAGAGACAGTCTGTCCTGGAACAACAGACTGAGATCCAGGAGACTGAGTCAGGATGATTTCTCCTGATGAATCTGGAAAACATGAAAAAGAGGAGAAGGGTTATTGAGACAAATCCAGTTTGGAGAAAGATGATCAACATCCAAACAGAAGAGTCTCATTTCTTTAACATGGAGAACAGATGGAAGAAGGTAAATGCTGCTTGTTTCAGTGTTTCTCCATCACAGCAGAACATCATTGTGGTGAACCTGGTTGCATCCTGAAGCAAAGTTTTCAGAAGAGAGTCTCACCCTGAACAAGGAGCCCCAGGGTGGCCAGCAGTAGAATCAGTGACATCATCATTGTGCTGCCGGCGTGTCAGTGGCTCTGAAAGGCCTGGACAGCCACTGATCAACACTGGCCTCTTAACGGCTGGGAGCAGAGAGGCAGGACACATATGCAAACACACAGAGTCAGTGAGCTGTAGCTGTCCTCAACATATCATGGTGTTTCCCCCTCAGTGCTGAGAGCGTTGATCTACATATTTACATATTTACATGTAGATGATACTGAAAACTTCCTCTACATGTAATATGGTAATATGGTGTTTTAGACCATGATTAGTGACATTAATATCAATGTAGGTTTGACATCTTTAGGTGTCTGTAATATGGAAAGTTCTTCAAGTAAAGTAGTGTTGGGTGTTTGAGGGGATGCTGAGTCTGACGATCTCAGAGAGCTTCCTTAAGAAACTCCAACCAGAAAACATGGAAGTCATCATCAGTTACATTACTGTTTTTATAACATGATCTTCCTCAGCAGATGGAGTTCACCCAGCTGTCATGGAATATTTTAACTTTGAAGCCAAGAAGTCCTAAAAATGCAGAGAAATAGGAATTTGAAAATCTACATTTTCCTGAAAACTGGGTGACTCCATCTGCTAAGAAAGATCATGTGATGTGATTGAAAGCTCCACAACAGTTAGTGGATGGATGTTGTGGGGAGTTTTGTTTTGCCATTTCCAAGGTTAAGAATAAAAATTTAGTCTCAGTGTATTTGTGGAGTTTTGATTTGCATGTTGGAGAAAATGTGTTATTCGATATTATTTAGTATATGCGGATATAGTTACATCAAGAAGGTTACTTCTTTCTTTTGAATTTTTATGATTGAAGTTTATATATTTAAAATACTATTTTGTGCTTTCAGGGATGTACTGGTTGTGTTGGGCAGTCTCTGATCCTGAATGTTTCTGATGTCAATCTGTGTCTTCATATTTCTAATTAAATGTATATAATGAATTTGCTTTAATCCAGTATGAGGCTGAGGTCAAAGGTCATGAACAAGACTTTTCTTATCTGCTTTTCCAGGCTGGCTACTCTGGATTATTTGGCAAATCAGAAAAGACAGTGGGATCATAAAAAGATCTGAATGGATGTTGAGAAGCTGTGATGGAGAAAGTAATTTGATTTCCTATTTTTTGTCATATTATTTTGCTACATGTTCATTGGTGGTTAAAGCAAAAGTTGTGAAATCTTCAACCTCACATATGACAGTATGTGTGTGTGTGTGTGTGTGTGTGTGTGTGTGTGTGTGTGTGTGTGTGTGTGTGTGTGTGTGTCCTCAGTGAAGTGTATCAGTCTCTGCAGTAGCTTCCAGCTGCAGCAGTCACTTCAGTTTCTGTTCAGTTTGACTGAGGGAGGTTTTTGTACGACACTTTTTAACTGTGTGAACAACCACTGACTGTTGATGTTATGAACACTCTGACAGTAGTAAACTGCTGCATCTTCAGTCTGGACTCCACTGATGGTCAGAGTGAAGTCAGAGTTTGATCCACTGCCTGTAAAACGACCTGGAATCCCTGATGCTCGAGTGCTAGCATAGTAAATGAGGAGTTTAGGAGTTTCTCCATCTCTCTGTTGGTACCAGGCTAAAAGGTGGTTGTTGTTATAGACAAGAACATCCTGACTGGTCCTACATCTGATGGAGACGGAGCCTCCCAGAGCAGAGCGCATTGCTCCAGGCTGAGTCACTGTGACCTGGCCTCTGGACTCTGAGGATACAGAGACAAAAACATAAAGCAGCGTCATGGTTTTGTGGGCTTCATTTCAGAGGGACGGATGTTCATAGAGGAGAGGATTTTGATTCTCTGGACTTTACCTGTGAAGCAGCAGCAGAGGAGAGTCCAGATGAGGACGCAGATCAAAGTCATGTTTTTGATGAGGAGGATTTCTGTGGCTTCTGTTGTCATGAAGGACAGCTGTCAGTCATCCAGTGTTCAACTCTCAGGACTATAAACTCTCCCAGAGCACTGGAGCATGGTGCTGCTGATGCAAAGTGGCTCTCTATGGAAATGCTCTGACTGACTTCAACAGGGACTTGGATTACTCTGATGATGCTGTTTATCAATGGATCAATCAATTTACCTGAGTATTGATAAGACATTTAAAAAATAAAAACTATTTTACTTCATTTTGGTTTCATGCTTCTAGACATATTTTGTTTCTAGAAGCATGGAGGTGGAAGATATTTGCCAATATCTTGGATAGGATAAAAAAATAATAATTCAAAATTAACATATCAAATCAAAACATGTTTATATTATTATTTATATTAATGTATATTCAATACTGTAGTGAAAATTTGTAGTTGCTTTTCAACTTTTCCATGCATATTTGGCACTAAGACAAAGTTCACTTCAACAATATATATTCAAAATTGTAATTTAATTAACATTCTAAGTCCGTCTTTCCAACTGTTAAGTTAAATTTGCATCTTGATAGCTTTAGATTAGTCTGACAAAGTCAGAGAGCCGTGTCTCTCTACAGTGAGAGGTTTTTGTACGCCGGCTCAATGAGTTTGTATCACTGTTGTGCTGGACTTTTGGTGGAGGAACCAGACTGGATGTTGGAAGTAAGTTTTCAAATACAAAATAAATATTGTAAAGTTTTAAAATTGATATTTGGTTGGAGAGAAGATAAATTTTAATCTTAATGTAAAAATGATCGCTAAGGTTAGTATAACATTTTATACCACAAAAATAACTGTTTAAGTAAAAGTTAATTCATTTTATTTAATTGAACAGAGCAAAGATCAAGATGGGTTACTTTAAAATGTTGAAATGTGATTGAAATACAGATGAAGAACATTTGAATGCAGTCGGTTCATTTTCTGTTTATTTATACTTCCACTAAATACTTCAGTCAGTTATGCTTATGAAGTTTTACAGTTTTAACGTGAAGGTCTGTCTTTTTATTTCCAGTGTAGTTTGATATATTTCAGGTCGTTCTGTATGATGATTCTCTCTGTGCTGATTTGCATGAGAGGCTTCTTAAAGGGAAGTGAAACAATGTGTGAGTGAGTGACTGGTGGAGCAGAAAAAACATCTGACAGAAACTCCTTAAAGGAGAAAATCAGCTCTCACACAGTAAAGGTGTCCTCTAAGCTGATTGGTGTCTCCTAGGTGATGTCCGTCCCACCCTGACGGTGCTGCCCCCCTCCAGTGAGGAGCTGCAGCAGGGGAAGGCCACGCTCATGTGCCTGGCCAACAAGGGCTTCCCCTCAGACTGGAGTCTGGCCTGGAAGGTGGACGGCAGCAGCAGCAGCAGCAGCTGGGAGGAGAGCAGGAGCCCCGGGGTGCTGGAGAAGGACGGCCGCTACAGCTGGAGCAGCACCCTGAGGCTCCCTGCAGACCAGTGGAGGAAGGTGGGCTCTGTGACCTGCAAGGCCACCCAGGGCTCCCAGGCTCTGGTCTCAGAGACACTGAGGAGAGACCAGTGTTCCCAGTCCTGACCTGACTCACTGGGACTCTACTACTGGTTTTACTCTGCTCTCTGAACTCTGTAACTCTCTCTGTGTCTGTGTCTCTTTCTTTCTTTAAGTCACTCTCTAATCACATGTTTCATGGTTAAAGTTTGTTTACTGGATTTAATTTTGATTATTTCTACACAATAAAGACCAGTTCATCAAATTAGTTGTTTTCATTTCTGTTATAGTGAAAGTAACAGTTGGTAGAGGTCGTGCCCCATGAACAAGGCTGACTCCTTACTGCAGCAGCCTGGGATTGAATCTCACCTGATCATCATAGTTTCAGTATCTGCAGTGTGATTCTTCACAGAGTCAGTGAGCTGTAGCTGTCCTCAACATATCATGGTGTTTCCCCCTCAGTGCTGAGAGCGTTGATATACATATTTACATATTTACATGAAGAGGATACTAAAAAGTCTGGTAATAAACTGTTTCAGTGATTTTGTTTTTCATTCCAACGAGGAAAATGAGTTTAATATGGTCTGCTGACAATGAATAGTGACGTTATTTTAATGCGCATTGACGACAGATTTGGTTGTATATAATATCCAGATTTTCTCAAATAAAGAAATGACAAGTCAAGAGCAGAGGCTGAAGCTGGTATATGGTATACGTCTGTCTCCTTCTTTCCTCTCTAATCACGTTTCATGGATAAAGTTTACTTGATTGTTATTTCTACACAATAAAATGAAATTAGTTGTTTTCATTCATGTTATTGTGAAGGTAACAGATCAGGAGCGTAGTTGGCTTAGATGAATTTTAAATTACATTTAAATAATTTTACATGGAAATAAATATTCTATTTTAAAAACTAAACAAATATATTATTATTATTATTATTATTATTATTATATTATTATTATATTATATGTTGTTACCTCTAACTTATCCACTTTTCAACTCATCAACAGTAGACATATATATTTCATATACATACATATGGTGTTTCACCCTCAGTGCCGAGAACGCTGCCCTACATATTTACATATTTACATGGAGAGAACATTGAGAAGTCTGGTAGTAAACTGATCCAGTGATTTGTGACAGTTTGTTTTGTCAAGTTTGATCTTTTTTTTACACCCGATTCACTGGGCTACTGGTTTTACTCTGCTACTGGTTTTACTCTGCTACTGCTCTCAGTCTGTCTGGTTCTCAGTTTCTCTCATGAGATGTTTCAATATGGACCTCAGGTGGTTAATGTGCTTGTGTTGATCGTTGATTGATTTTTATCATGTAGACTGGATTATAACAGAAACTTCCTTTCTTTGACAAATAAGTTAGCAACATTGGTGAGTTTCACAGTAAGTGAAGTTAGTTTATTTTTACCATATTACTTTTGGATGGTTTTTGTTCTTTGCTATTACTAATGTCATCCTTGGATAACACATACCTAGAAATGATTAAAAGTATATTTTTTAAAAAGGAAGGTATTATCTGCATAAAGTCATTCATGAGTCTGATTTGATATATTGCACCAAATAATATTTAAATGAGACAGTATCACTTCGCCAAATGAGAACGACCGTTTCTGTCTCTTGGTGTCAGCACAATTAACACATTGTGATTTTTCACTGCTTGTAGTTTACACCCATCCCATTTACCAAATCAGCTGTATCCCTGCACATTATAAACATATAACTGTTGTTGTTGTTGTTGTCTTAAATTAAAACATTTAATCCGAAGAGACTGGATTATTCTTAGAGTCAGATCACCAGGATTTTATACTTTTATGTGAACATTTTAAACAGAAATAATGCTCAGTGCCCTACTCTGTACTGAAACGTTCTCTGTTATATAGTAGTTTATCATGTGTGAGCGGGGTTGGGAGGATTACTTTAAAAATGTAATCCGGTACAATTACTAATTACTTGTTTAAAAATGTAATCAGTAACGTAATCCAAGTACCAAATAATAAAAGTAATGTAATCTGATTACTTTTAGTTTCAATGCCAAATAGGCAAATGAAAACAAGAGATGTATCAATGATGTGTTTTCTGCTCAGTGTATTTTTAAAGAAACATAGAATAACAAAATTTCCTGTTCCCAAAATCCATATTTAAATGTTTTTATATGATATGCTTTGCACTATGTGACCACTATGGCAGTATCTCGCCCATCAATGAAAAAAACATTGTTTTGTATTGTTTGTCATTTGGGAAAACATTTTACAATTTTGATTACTCACTCTGCACTTGTATTAATTTAGCATGAAAACAATATAAAGCTGCTGAAGCATAGTGTTTATGGGGCCGGGCCCCACTCATTACTGTACAAAAACACAGCTTTCTTATCTTATTTGAAAGAGAAATATTAGAAATATGGAGAAAATATTTTTCTAGTTTTCTCTCTGATGTCCCCCGGCTGCTCTGCCTCAACTCTGTGTCTGAGTTTCCTGATGGACAGATAGCTTTACTTGTTGTTGAAGTTTAACAAGCTAACTAGCTGCTGTTATTAGCTCAGTTAGCTGTGCAACTACTGGTAAAATAAGTTTACTCTGCCCATACTGGGAGATCGGATCACCGGGGTAGTTTTAGTGTTTACCATAGACTGTAATGTTATAAAGGTGTTTAAGTTACATGGGTTGCGGTGCCTGATTGGGAACCGTAAACGGGCGAGCGGGCAACAAAACCTCGCTCAGCAGCCTCCCAGTGAACACAGCATGAACAGGACCGAACACAGCTGCTAGCGGCCATATAAGCTTACTCAGCCCCGGGTTGCAAAGAGCCAAACCCAGCAAGAAAACTACACTCGTACTGTATCCCCAGTGGTCAAATTGGCCTCTGTCGGTCTCGGAGGCTGTGCTCGGTTCTGGTCCAGCTGCGTGTTCACTCACTGGGAGCTGGAACCAGAATCTGCATGATGGGGCGGAGGCGTAAACACACATTCACCGCAAATGGCGACTGTAAACGCCAATCAATGTCTGCATATATAGTGGCAAATAGCACAGCGTTTTGTTTCGTGGAAACTTTCTGCTTAAAGGAATCCCTATGAGTAATCCCCATCATTACAAAATGTACCTGTAATCTGATTACATCTTTATTTTCTGTACTGTAAGGAATACAGTTACATTTTTTTTGTATCCTGATTACGTAACGCCGTTACATGTAATCCGTTACTCCCCAACCCTGTGTATGAGTTTGACAGTCTTAAGGGTTTTTTTTCAAAGCAAATTATTAAGCATTTTTACCAAAATTAAGTTATTGATTATGTGGTAATGTTTATTAGTCTATGTGTTAATAGCTGAAATAAAACAGTGTTGGTTCTGACTTATATTGTGCACAAACTGCATAAAATAACAAGTGTAAAGACAATAATACCCAAAAGACAATACTACAAAAACAATACAAGATAAAAGCAAGAAAACATTGAAAAGACTAAAATACACGTTTAAGATAAATATAAAATTAGTAAAATACAATAAAATAAAAGGGATAAAATAAAGTCAAATAAGATCGGGAAAGGCTCTCCTATAAAAGTATGTTTTAAGAAGGGACTTAAAAGAGTTCACTGACTCAGCCGACCTGATTTCCTCGGGCAGGCTGTTCCAGAGCCTCGGGGCCCTGACAGCAAACGCTCTGTCCCCTTTAGTTTGCAGTCGAGACTCTGGAACAGACAACAGACCTCTGCCCGAGGATCTCAAGGTACGTGCTGGTGCGTATGGGACTAAAAGTTCAGAAATATAACAAGGCGAGAGGCCATGAAGAGCTTTAAAAGTGATCAATACAATTTTAAAGTCAATTCTAAAACCTACTGGGAGCCAGTGCAATGAAGCTAAAACAGGGGTATTTAAATATATGTATTTTTCATGCTGAAAGTGTTGCTGTCGTCTAACGTGTTATAGTTTCTCTGCAGCTGTTGATTCAGATCAGTTCCTCTCCAGCTGAGGGAGGTTTTAGTACGACGTTGTATCACTGTGTGAACGGGAAGCCATTACAGTGCTGACAATAATAATCTCCTGCATCTTCAGTCTGAACTCCTCTGATGGTCAGAGTGAAGTCAGTCCCAGATCCACTTCCAGTAAAACGATCTGAAACTCCAGACTGACGACTTGTAGAATAATAAATCAGGAGTTTGGGAAATTCTCCAGGTTTCTGAAGGTACCACTGCAAGTCATTAGTAACACCTGAACTGGCTTTACATCTGATAGAGACAGTCTGTCCTGGAACAACAAACTAAGATCCAGGAGACTGAGTCAGGATGATTTCTCCTGATGAATCTGGAGAACATGAAAAAGAGGAGAAGGGTTATTGAGACAAATCCAGTTTGGAGAAAGATGATCAACATCCAAACAGAAGAGTCTCATTTCTTTAACATGGAGAACAGATGGAAGAAGGTAAATGCTGCTTGTTTCAGTGTTTCTCCATCACAGCAGAACATCATTGTGGTGAACCTGGTTGCATCCTGAAGCAAAGTTTTCAGAAGAGAGTCTCACCCTGAACAAGGAGCCCCAGGGTGGCCAGCAGTAGAATCAGTGACATCATCATTGTGCTGCCGGCGTGTCAGTGGCTCTGAAAGGCCTGGACAGCCACTGATCAACACTGGCCTCTTAACGGCTGGGAGCAGAGAGGCAGGACACATATGCAAACACACAGAGTCAGTGAGCTGTAGCTGTCCTCAACATATCATGGTGTTTCCCCCTCAGTGCTGAGAGCGTTGATCTACATATTTACATATTTACATGCAGACGATATTGAAAACTCTGGTATTAAAAGATCCAGTGATTTGTGGCTGTTACCTAGTTTGGGAAAAAGGTATTTTTGAAAATGATTATTGACATTCATATTAATGCAGGTTTGACATCTTTAGGTGTCTTTAATGTTGAGATTTCATCATGTAAAGCAGTGTTGAGTGTTCATGATCATGCAATGTGATCGAAAGCTCAACAACAGTTTGTGGACGGATGTGCAAAGATTATTAAAGTGTAGCGTACTGTAATAATTTTATTTTAAACCTCTAAATTGACTTGGAATATAGAAAAGGGGGTCTTCATCATTACCTCTTCTTGCAGGGTGCCCTATGTAGTGTTCGTGAGAAATGCATAATGCTGTACTGCAAGCTACATCACTAATCTTAGTATGGATATCATGACAGAGATTGCAAAGAGACCAAAGAAGATGTTATTGGAGGAAGAGGGGATGAGAAGAAGAAAGTGTGACAGAGCACGAGACAGACAAGAGTAAATATCAGACTGGCTTTTACTAGTTGGCGTGAGCTAAAGGAGCTAAAGCTCTCGCTGTAATTGATGTTACTTTGTTTGCTCTGTCCTGTGTTGTTGCTGTTGCTTGATGTTCGGCTGTGTTAGCAAAGCTGTTGACATTAATGATGTAATGTAATCAGAGCAATACATGTGAACAGGTGTCCATATTTAACAGTGTCATGTAAGTGAATGGTACTCGTAAACATTTGGACCAATTTTGATTATAAAACTTTCTGATGCTGATCTGTGTCTTCATATTTTGTTTTATCTGGAAATAGTTGAAGTAGCTGTGATTCTGTATGAAGCTGAGGTCAAAGGTCACAACCTAGACTTTCTCATTAACAGTTTCAGGTTGGTTCATCCTGATTATTTAGCAAATCACTGATGAACATGGGATTGTAAAGTGATAGAAATGGAAAGAGTTGTGCGGGAGAAAGTAACTGATTTCCCCAAATGAAACCAGGTGAAATGTTACATCCACTTGATTACATTTTGTTTGTATTATATATATATATAGGGGACACACATATATATATATATATATATATATATATATATATATATATATATATATTATATATATATATATATATATATATATATATATATATATACATACATATATATATATATATATATATATATTATATATATAATATATATATATATATATATATATATATATATATATATATATATATGTATATATATGTATGTGTGTGTGTCCTCAGTGAAGTGTATCAGTCTCTGCAGTAGCTTCCAGCTGCAGCAGTCAGTTCAGTTTCAGTTCAGTCTGACTGAGGGAGGTTTTTGTACGACGCTTTTTCACTGTGTGAACGCATACTGACTGTTTGCATAGAATTCACCCAGACAGAAGTAAACTGCTGCATCTTCAGTCTGGACTCCACTGATGGTCAGAGTGAAGTCAGAGTTTGATCCACTGCCTGTAAAACGATCTGGAATCCCTGATGCTCGAGTGTTAGAATTGTAAATGAGCAGTTTAGGAGTTTCCCCATCTCTTTGTTGGTACCAGGATAGGTCGTCTCCTTCATCTACCCTATGACTGGTCCTACATCTGATGGAAATGGAGCCTCCCAGAGCAGAGCTCACTGCTCCAGGCTGAGTCACTGTGTACTGGCCTCTGGACTCTGAGGATACAGAGACAAAAACATAAAGCAGCGTCATGGTTTTGTGGGCTTCATTTCAGAGGGACGGATGTTCATAGAGGAGAGGAGTTTGATTCTCTGGACTTTACCTGTGAAGCAGCAGCAGAGGAGAGTCCAGATGAGGACGCAGATCAAAGTCATGTTTTTGATGAGGAGGATTTCTGTGGCTTCTGTTGTCATGAAGGACAGCTGTCAGTCATCCAGTGTTCAACTCTCAGGACTATAAACTCTCCCAGAGCACTGGAGCATGGTGCTGCTGATGCAAAGTGGCTCTCTATGGAAATGCTCTGACTGACTCCAGCAGGGACTTGGATTACTCTGATGATGCTGTTTAACAATGGATCAATCAGTTTATTGAGTATTGCTCAAGATGTGTTAATACATATCTTGTTTGGGCAAAATGTGTATTCACATGAACTGTTATAAGTTCTTACTAAAAAGTAAGGAATCTTGGTCTGTATGTGTGTATGTCCGTCCTTGAGTTTTCTCGACAGCTGTTTGTCTGATCAACTTCACACTTGTCAGGTGAACTGCTGACAATCCGAAGGAGTACATATGCTTCTAGATAAATTTTGTTTCAGAATGTCTTTAGTCTCATTTACATTAATTGCAAGAAATAATTAAACATTTGTATTCATGTCAACATGTATATAACAATGACATGCACTCTGGAAATCTATGGCAATGAGTTATTGACGGTTTCCATTTTCCATCTGACAAAATGTTCAGAGAATTTTGTTTGTGTCAAAGTCAGAGAGTTTGTATGGTGGCTCAAAGAGTTTGTATGACTGTGGTGGACTTTCAGTGGAATTTGGAAGTTTCTGCTCGAATACTAAATACAGTACTGACAAATCCTGCTTTAAATTCAGTTTTTGAATGTTTAAAACAGATAAGTATATCTTGTTTTTGATTAAAAACTTTTATTGTTCAGGTTTTTATTTCTCTTCATTTACCAGGGAGGCTAACTCAGAGCATCTTAACTAAACTGTTCTTCACACAGTCCTGTCGAAATGAAATGTAATCAACTTGAAGTGGAGAAAATATAAAACTTAAAACTACTAATCTTAATAGAAAAATGTTTAGATTAGTTTAGTTTAAAATGTTCGCCACAATAATAGCTTTTACGATTAAATACAATTCACTTTCTTCAGGTAAAATTGAAGTGAAGATAAAGATGGGTATTTCAAAAATGTTGCATATTGTTATGTCTTTGGAAAAAGTATATCTGTCAATAAGTGAAGTGATATGGCTAAGGAGTGATACCTGAATTTGCACTTGAACAGTAAAGATGTTTCTAGTAGTTCAACTCAATCATTATAGCTGTTAATATAAGTGAAGAAACACTTTAGTAATGATGGGAATCCAAATGAAGAACATTTGATTGCGGGCAGTTCATTTCTGTATTGGTTTCTACTAAATAAATTATTGTATAGTCAAGTTTGATGATCTTGATAAGAAAGTTTGATTTTTATTTCCAGTGTAGTTTGATATATTTCAGGCATGAGAGGCTTCTTAAAGGGAAATGAAACAATGTGTGAGTGAGTGACTGGTGGAGCAGAAAAACCATCTGACAGAAACTCCTTAAAGGAGAAATCAGCTCTCACACAGTAAAGGTGTCCTCTAAGCTGATTAGTGTCTCCTAGGTGATGTCCGTCCCACACTGGCAGTGCTGCCCTCCTCCAATGAGGAGCTGCAGAAGGGAAAGGCCACGCTCATGTGCCTGGCCAACAAGGGCTTCAGTCTGCACTCTTTCTCTTTCTTTCTTTCCCTCACTCCCTCTCTAATAGCATGTTTAATTGATAAAGTTTGCTTTATTTTTGTAATTTTGATCATTTCAACACAATAAAGGCAAATTATTATTTTTTAAATTTATGTTATGGTGAAAGTAACAGATGTTTTTTAATAGTTCATTGACATCCAGAAAGTTTTAACTCAGCTAAAGTTAAAGATGTCTATTCATCCTTTACAGGTTCCTTACACACACTCTCTCTTTCTGGTTCTCTCTTTCTCTCATTTCAAGTTTGAATAATAATGCGGTCTTACTTGTTGAATTGTTGGTGGTTTTAATAGTTTAGAACAATAAAAACATCATTAAATCAAAATTGTTGTTTCCTTGTGGTTGATATGTACAAAAGGTGACAATTCCTATGACTTTTGTTCTTTGCCATATATTTCATATTGTTGGCCTCATTAGAATAAGACATGTCCTGATAATAACAGCACTGTCCTTTTGATTAAATTCACTTCTTCATACTTTAATGACTGGGGGAAAAAATGGCATTAATGTACCTAAAAATTCATAATTAGAAAAGCCATTTAATATAAAACTACATATTTATGTTCTATTATTGAAGTCAGTAGCTGATAAATATTCATGTGTTGTTTAATTTGTGCCTAGAAATTATGTCAGAAATAGCTTTTATTATTAGAAAGAAAGAGTAGGATATCATCAGCATAAATTGATACAACAGAAATGTATGATTTTAACTCTAGCAGTGTTTTTGTTAACAGGCCCAATGAAAGTGATGCCCACACAGTCTCTACCCTTTTCATTTTATCAGTTGTGTCCAATTACAGGAATAACTGCTGTTTTACATTGTATGTATGTAATCACAGTAGATCCATTAGAGACTGAGTTTATCTCAAGGTCAGGTCAACAGCAATGTATAACATCAGCTGATAAGTAAAAATGTCCACAACACATCTGGTACACTGTAAACCTGAACATGCTGCTTACTCAAAATAATTATTCAGTTCAGCAATCTAAACCAGCTAATAAGTACACCATACACTAAACAACCAAGTCTTCTTTATGAGTTATGTTGTTTTAATTATGTGTGTATCATCATTTTTGAGTGATGATTTCTTTACTGAGCAGGTACGTAACTCTCTTAACAAAGGTCATGTCACTGGAGCTATTTTTATTGATTTCCGTAAAGCTTTTGATACAGTTAACCACCAGATCCTGCTAAATAAACTTCACTCATTTGAACTGTCTTCATCTGTGATAGAAATGCTCTCTTCTTATTTGACTCTTCTTATTTGATGAACAGGGTGCAGACAGTCAAAATTCATCATGTCATATCTCAACCTTTAGTTTGTGACATGGGCGTTGCACAAGGCAGCATTCTTGGACCCTTACTTTTTCTTTTAGATATCAATGATTTGTGTTTTCAACAATGTCCTACTGTCTTCCAATCTGGTCTCTTACCACTAAGGACATCACTGAACCAATAGCACGACTATATTACCGAGCACTGTAATCTTTCAAAGTGGTCTCATCATTGCAGTGCACTCACACGCACATATGATTTGACTTATCACAACTATGTAAACAGTCATGCTATTGCATTTTACTTTCAGATTCAAAATAGCTCTTCACCGGCACATAAAGGTCTTCTTCCGACATACAATATGAGACCACTACGCTTCACTAGGTCAGTCTCACAGGCACTCATTCCAGTTCCATCATACAAAAACAACTACGGTCACAAATCTTTTTTCTATATTTACACTAAAATTTGGAATGACATTCTAGTCAATAATAATGTCCTGTATAAATGTGTTGAAATTGTGTTTATTGTTCTAACAGAACAGCAGAACAGCTACCGTAAGCCAGTTTTTGAACTGAGCCAGGCCCGTTTACTGTAACTAAATTGTTGGTCTTAAACTTTTCCTGTATAATAAATGAAATAAAATGAATTTCTAAATCAAACCCTCCAAGTGCACGCTGACATGTGACGTCATTAACGGCCAATATTCAAGATGGCTACCCGATGCGAGGGAGATGATTTTGCAAGTAACGGAGCAAAACTGTTATTAACCTATTTAACAAAAGTCGAGAGAACCACTATTTATTCGCAGTGCGTCGAAATAAATGTTTTTGTGTTCTCTAACTTCTATTTTGCAACCGTGTGTGCTCTGGGAGGACCGCTTCAGGATGTAGAGGCAGTTTGGCGCGTTACTTTTATGCTAACGTTAACGGACATTAGCTCCAAAGTAACGTAACGTTGTGACTGAAGCCTTTGCCTGACAGTCACCAGAGAATGCACATTGGTCCAGTGAGTAAAAAAGTGGGAATTCTGGTGTTTTATCTGCTCCTGCAGGATTAAGTATTGAGTTACACTACAGCTATCCAAGTTATTTTTTCAATTTGCACATCCCTGCATAAGAGTTAGTACATTTCTTTTGAATTATTCATGATTATGTAGACTTGATGCATTTTATACTGCATTGATTTGAAAGACGTGAGTTAAGGTATTTTAAGGAACATATGGGCATCATTTGAACTTACTAGGATGCTTCCTTATTAAACTCCCTTAGTGGTAACATTAATCTACATACATTTATGTGTTTGTATGTCTGCAGGTGTTTTCTGAGTTCCATCGTCATCATGACTAATGTTGAACCTATGGAGCCAATTCAACTGTGAGCTTGACACCACAGCTGATTGTCCTGTCCAGGTGGAGGGCCTCACAGATGGGCAAGACAGCAGAGGCACTGCTGAGATCCTAGGATTTATGACTTGGTGAGTGTAAGATTAATTTTGCCATAGCCACAATGTAGATCACATAATGTGTGGTCATTACAGATTAGGACATCTCTGCAATACAGTTCTGAATTTGTGATGATTATGATGACATCTACTTTCAATGGTCATTTCACATTTGCACAGTTGTGTCATTTATTTATTGCTTTTTTTCCAGTACATGATGACTTTAAAAGTTATTACAAGCCTATTTAAAATGGCTATTTTTAGGCTGCACTGAACACCTAATACAAAACAGAGAATCCTCACTTTATTTTTTACTTCCAAGAGACTAATGCCATTGATGATTGTTCCCTGTTGTGATGGGAAAAGTCACTCTTTTGAAAGACTCGAGTCACCAAATCTTGTTCATTAAAATGAACTAATCTTTTTTGTGTCATTTCGTTCATTTTAAGCAGGCTGGTTATTGCGGCAATGCAGCCCTCTAGTGGGTAATTTTTAAAAACTGCGCAAAAAATTTGTATAATGATTATTTTGATTATCAATCTAGAAACAACATGATGTACACAAGAGACGCATTCTGTCATTAACAAGCTGGCACACAGCTCACCTGCTGCAGTGATAACGGATCGTGGGTGGAAAAATACGGGAAAAAGATGAGTTCTGTGTCATTTAGGCAACTTTATCAAACATACTGCTGATGGAGAAAGTGAAGTAGACGGGGATGAGAGAGACAGAGAGATGCGGGACAAGCCATTGTGTTTGCATTGAGAGACCAGAGGTGTAGGTGTGTGTAAATGTGGGAAGAGAAGTCCAACGTGGGTGCAAAGCGGGTATATTTAAAATTATAATATTTGTGGGGATTAAAAACTGCTTTCACAGGGTAGTATAATGTGAAAAATTAAGACTAAGATTACAATCACGATGCCGGCTCAACATTGTGATGTCTGTCAGTCATCGTCTCGGTCCAACCCTAATTCATAGATTTTTTTTTTTCTTCCAGTCTATCTCAATAAAATGCTAAAATGTGAATTGTACAATAAGAGTTATTGGTGCTTTCAGTTTGTGGGGGCCAACGATTAAGCAGTGCATGACTTGCAACCTGTCTTTTGAAATTATCCTCGTAATTGGATTGTTATTTTGCAGAGATGAACCAAATAATTTCTGACACGCCTGTGGCTCCCCTCACTGTGGTCACTGACGACGCCCCTGCTGCGGTCCGCTTCAACCCTGAGAGCGTTTCTGTTCTGGTCGAAGAGGAATTTGTGAGTGACTATCCAAATAAACTAATTTACACATTCACCTTTGTTCAGAAAATTATAATGTCTTGATGATAGCAAACCACTGAAGCTGTGCCTAAAAGTACTTGTTGAAAGAAGTTTGAATGCACTCATGTACATAAACGGTTTGTTTCTGTGAAATATAGAAATGGTAGGAGATCTTACAAGTTTTGTTAATGATTGTTCAATAAAGAAAACTTGACTTGTAGTAATGGAGTTGTACTTGTAGTTTTGAGAATTACTGAGCATTTGGGTTTACAGGTTAAAAGATGGCCAAAAGTGTGTCTTTGTAATTGCTAATTTGTTTTTGTATGTTTTTTCTTTTTAATTAAACGTTTTTCTTTCTTTCAAATGTTGTTTATGTTTCAATCTGTCCTAAAAAGACGTGGGAAAAAAATATTGACTTGTACTTTTGATTTGATGTGTTTTCTTTTAAAGTTAGTAGTACTCAATGTAATTTAGGCAATCCGTTGCCACAAATATTATAACATATAAAGTTCTGGGCTAAATTATTTGAGTATGAGAAAGTCCATGTTTTTGAGTTAGTAGTAATTGAAAATATCAAACAAGAAACTAATAAATATTGAGTTTATTGAACATGAAACACTGGGTTTCATACTTAAAATGATAAATTTTTGTCAAATGAATATTTTAGAGTTGCGTTAACTATAAATATTTGAGTTATGTCAATCAGTAATTTTATCCAACAGTAATCAAAAAGTATATGTTATCCAAACTCTGGAATCTATTATCCTAAAGAAGGTAGGAGCTGGAGTGAAAAGATGAAAGGAGGCCAATTCAACATTTATGATTTTAAATAGAACTACCATTTTTCTCCATAATTTAATATGCAGCATATTATGATAAAATTATCATCATATAATGCTGTAAATAAACATGTGAAAAGAAAGAAGCTTTTGCTTAAACACATTTCTTAAAATGATGCCTCTTTTTATCGTAACTCTAAACAAAAATGCCTAACTCAATTCTCACTTCTCACACCCGACACATTGTGTTCAGGCAAATAAAGCTCTCCACTCAAAACCATTCAATCTTGCTGATAAACTGAACTTTGACCTCAGACATGACACAAGCCCCCCAAAACAAAAACATGACAATACAGTCTTAAACACTGGTGAGATTAAGTTAAAAAAAATACTTCAAAAACTGGTTAAAAGTAATGTAGCTTGTGGTTCTCCACCTGAAAAACCTTTTCACATGATGAACATAACAAAAGAAACAACAAATATATCAAATATGGGGGTGCGCTGGGTGCTTTTTGCCCTTTGATGCCCAAAGTGCCCTTTTATCAATACAAAATTTCCTTATTTTTACATTTGTATAGGCCTTTTTGTAAAGGCCTGCCCAATCAGACTAGTAGTAAAATTAATGAATAATAATTTCGCAGTAAATAAAATGACCCACATTCCCGTTCAGACACTGTTAATGATTCAACAGCTGTGACTACAGGACACCTTCGATACTGCCAGTAAGAAGGGTTTACCGCAATGTGCTCATTGTGGGGGTTGTTGGATGTATTTTACAAGAAAGACGCAAAAAGAGCATGCACAGTTGTGTATATTGCTGTTTGTCTCCTGTAGAAGTAACGTTAGCTGCCGGCTAACACTATGCTGACAGCTAATGATACTTCTACACACATAAACAAAGGTGCTCTGTTCACTTTGTTCTTGCTGAGGGGGAAAAGTTTCACGGGCGTCGAGAGGTCTGCTCTTTTATGTGATTTGACTAAAAACTTTTCACTTGAACTAGGATTATTACAGGAGCCTAATAATAAAACCAAGTGGTAAAACAGGCTTGTAGCCTACTGATACTCTCTGGACGGCCCTGTTTGTTTTTATGATTACAGTTTAAATTGAGCTATTCTTTACACAACAAACGTTTTTATATTTGAAATGCTATTTTGTGAGTTGGGGGAGTTTTGTTTGAGCCATCTATGACCATAAAGAGGTCTGATGCTGATCTGTGTCTTCATATTTCCTTCCTAATGTGGACATTGCTTAAACCGCTGCGTGTGTGTTTGTGTTTCATGTTTTTAGATCCCGGTGGGGACTGTAACTCATGGGGACTCGTGTCACAGTGGGGAGAAGACTTGCGGTATCCACGGGTAGAGACTGTTGTTTGTGGGTTGGGTCTTGGTTTTATGGTTCAGGTTAAAATTACGTTGGTTAGGTTAATGCCAAGGTTAGGGTAAGTCACTAGGGAATGCATTATGTCACTGAGATGTCGTCACAAGAATATGTAGGAACAAACAAGTGTGTGTGTGTGTGTGCGTCCTCAGTGAAGTGTATCAGTCTCTGCAGTAGCTTCCAGCTGCAGCAGTCAGTTCAGTTTCTGTTCAGTCTGACTGAGGGAGGTTTTTGTACAACGCTTTTTCACTGTGTGAACACATGCTGACTGTTGATATAGTGTTGACTCATACAGTAGTAAACTGCTGCATCTTCAGTCTGGACTCCACTGATGGTCAGAGTGAAGTCAGAGTTTGATCCCCTGCCTGTAAAACGACCTGGAATCCCTGATGCTCGAGCGCTAGCCTCGTAAATGAGGAGTTTAGGAGTTTCTCCATCTCTCTGTTGGTACCAGGCTAAACGGTGGTTGTTGTTCCAAACATAAACATCCTGACTGGTCCTACATCTGATGGAGACGGAGCCTCCCAGAGCAGAGCTCACTGCTCCAGGCTGAGTCACTGTGACCTGGCCTCTGGACTCTGAGGATACAGAGACAAAAACATAAAGCAGCGTCATGGTTTTGTGGGCTTCATTTCAGAGGGACGGATGTTCATAGAGGAAAGGAGTTTGATTCTCTGGACTTTACCTGTGAAGCAGCAGCAGAGGAGAGTCCAGATGAGGACGCAGATCAAAGTCATGTTTTTGATGAGGAGGATTTCTGTGGCTTCTGTTGTCATGAAGGACAGCTGTCAGTCATCCAGTGTTCAACTCTCAGGACTATAAACTCTCCCAGAGCACTGGAGCATGGTGCTGCTGATGCAAAGTGGCTCTCTATGGAAATGCTCTGACTCCAGCAGGGACTTACTCTGATGATGCTGTTGTCAATTTAGTATTCAGTTGTTTTAAAACCTATTTTACATGATTTTTGGTTTCATCCTTCTAGATATATTGTTTCAAAATTCCCTCTGTCTTATTTAAATTCATTTTAATTTAATTAAATAAAAACATGTGACATCTTGATGTCACATTTCCTATAAGGCTGGTTAAAAGTTAAAATTATTAAACATGAATGCATCAGAGGAACAAACTGTCAGTTTTAACTTAACTTTATTTTTAGTACTTAAACTGTCTGTTGTCATGGTTCAGCAGAGATGCCTGCATGTTACCATGGTTTCAGGGCTCAGAGAAGGGGAAACTTAACACTTAATTTTCATATGTATAAATGTCTTTTAATCTTTAACTCTTTGTTTGTAATATGCTGACGATTTACTGTGTGTTGTTATTGTTGATCAATAAGCATCAGATAAAAAAGCTTCCATCCAAACATATTGTCTCTAAATTTGTTTTCACTGGGAGGAGAGCAGGAGCCCCGGGTTGCTGGAGAAGGACGACTGCTACAGCTGGAGCAGCACCCTGTCACACAGGTTGGGTACTACCTCTTCCAATCACACGCATTCGCTTGCCCACTGAAATTTTTAGCGTGCACGAAGCCGACCAATAGGACGTCGCTACCAATACTTAATTGACATATACATAGCAGTGTCCCTACTGCCTCAGCATCCTTTTTTCTTCAGCATACGGTGAACTGCATACTGAATTCACCAACTCCAAGAATGGAGCCGCCATTTTAAATTCATCTTTGCACCCAGACGAATCCAGGCCACCCGTCAGCCGACCTGCAGCTGGTGAAGAGAGCAACTGGCCAAGTAACCGGTTATGGAGGGAGAGAGGCCGGCAGACGCTGCCACATCCCCCTGTCTCGTGTTCAAGAACCATTGTTTTACATGTGTTGCTTGTGTACACTATGGTAAGGCTTTTGAGAATGTGGAAACCGTTTTTACTACGCTAAGTTAACGGCTCACCCCGCGGCCCCCACCGCTCTCCCGGCCAGAATCAAGTGAGGCGGAGGGTGAGGCCCGGGAGTCCACCCTGCTAGCCTGTTTGCCCGGTCTGCGCTGCTATAATGGTCTGCTTCCACAACGTGACAAGAAATGAGCTGCTCTTACCGTGGAAACGGCACAGTGCGGCAGTCTACTGTAACTCTGCATTTCCAGCGCGCTCATGAGGACTCTCATGGGCAGTGAAAGCGTATTACATCACACCACCCTGCCAACATCTCTTTGGCCGAGCGGTCAGTTAGGCTATTCATAGACAGTGTATTACTGGACGAAGCCACCCGCTGATTTTAATGGAGAGCAGTGAAGCCACTTTTGGACCAATAAAATACTACTACAGGGCTACTTCCTGTTGGCAGCAGCGCATGATCACGCAGCATAACCGTGGTTAAATGACGTAGAACAACGGCAGAAACGGAGTGGACTTCCTGGCTGCCGAGATCCATCAACTTATGCTGAAGCAGGCTGTCTTATGGCATCCCTGCACATGACATGCACAGAGGTCTTACTCCATATACTATATGGTCTCTAGAAAGACGAGAGGCTTCTGAGCCACCCTGGATCTCCACCACTTGAACCAGCACAATGGACAAAAGCTGTTTCCACATGCTGACGATCAAGAAACTGCTGGAGCTGCTACAGCCCGGAAACTGGTTCACCGCCATCGACCTGAAAGACGCCTATTTCATGTTGAGGTGACACAGTAACAGGGAGTTTGTTAGCTTTGCCTCTCATGGAGTAGCCTATGAATACAACAGACTCCCCGTCAACTACTCGCTAGCCCGCCACACGCTCAGGAGATTGCATGGACACTGCACTGCAATCATTACGCGAGCAGGGCTTGAGGGTTCTTTTCTACTTAGACAACCTCATGGTCATGGAGAGATTGAAACTTTGGGTGATCTCCACACAGCACAGCCTGGGGTTTGCGATCAATTGGGAAGAGAGCTCTCTCCAGCTGTTGCAGCAAGTGGAGTATCTGAGGATTGTGCTCAACGCCACCACCCTGAGAGCGTATCTGTTGGGACAGGCAACGCTTCTTGTTGTGGTCCACAGGCTGCAGCAGGGGACAGCTGTGACAGGCTATCAGTGATGATGCTGTTGGGCCTCAGGGCAGTAGTCCATCAAGTGGTCCCTCTGGGCAATGGGGGTGTTGCTTGGCAGGGTGTCTTCATCTGTGTCAGTCTTCATAGATGAATCTCTGACCGGATGGGGAGGGACCTGCCAGGGGAGAGCAGTGAGTGTTGTGTGAACCCCCGTTAAGAGCCGAGGGGGCCACACACCATACATCCACAATCCCCTCCAGGTTGTGTTTCTAGTGTAGTGGTGTGCTTCCAAGTCCAATCCACGGCTCTGTTGGCGATGGCGGTGAATCTGGGCTTGCTTCGGGAGAACGGAGATGGATCTGTTTTTCCAACCGGCACAACACCCACTACCCGCTGTCGTTTTTTGATTCAGCCAGCCCACCCCTGGGGGTGGCCAGGAG
Source organism: Micropterus salmoides (assembly GCF_014851395.1). Classification (NCBI taxonomy): domain Eukaryota; kingdom Metazoa; phylum Chordata; class Actinopteri; order Centrarchiformes; family Centrarchidae; genus Micropterus; species Micropterus salmoides. The sequence continues at coordinate 49,538 of NW_024040817.1, read as the reverse complement.
GCCCCCTCCAGCACCATCTCATCCCTTCAGTTAGGTGAGGGGGGAATGGTGGTTCATCATTCTGGTAGAAGTGATGCAGCCAGACAGTGACAGAGCCCTGGCCTGTACCTCTGGTCTGGGGGGGCTCTGTCACATGGGTGAGGCATCTTAGGCGCAATGTTGGTGTTGGACCAGCTTCTCTAGGTTTGGCTCCTGAATGGGAGAGGGAGACACAGGCTGGTCTATGTCGTATAGACCATCCAAGTGGCGGGCAATCTCCATCACTTGTTGCTGCAAAGCTAAGTGGTTGGGCTTTCAGAGCAGATGCATTGAGATGGAGACGGGTCTGTCTACCTGTTTGGAGGGATCCGTTTTCTCTTTCCTGCAAGGTCTGATGGAGAAGGGGCTGTCGCACTCAACCATCAAGGTGTACACAGCAGCTATCTCTCCTGTCACAAGGGGTTTGGTGACAGAACAGTCTTCACCCACCCCGTTGTGATACGCTTTCTGCAGGGTGTGAGAAGACAGCGGACGTTGTCGTGTCTCTCAGCGCCTCAGTAGAACTTGCTGGTTGTGCTGGAGGCTCTAAGGTCTGCACCTTATGAGCTCCTGGAGTAGTCCTCATTAAAATCAAGGCCGGCCCGTGGCATAGGCGACAGAGGCAGTTGTCTAGGGCGCAAAATGTCAGGGGGCAAATGTCAAGAGAAAGTTTTCGACTCCACCCAGCTGATGCGACACCGGTGATTTTAATCATGTGCCCCTCACATTGTAAGTCCAGACAGTAACGTAACTGGTAGAGTTTTGCAATATAAACATCTTAAAACTGAAGCATACCCTTGTTATGTTTGGGACTGTGAGCTACACTTTATCAGAGTTGCTGAAATTAACATGTGAACCTGTTGGTTTCGGTTTCACATGCAGCATGCAGTCTCAAGTTGGCTTTAACAGTCCCTTAACAGTCTTAAGGGGCCTATATACCAGCGGAGCAATAACGTAATGTACAGCAGATTATAAGACACGTAGAATTAAAAATATTTAAATTCTCATTAAATGATTATGTTAGTCTCGTAGTATTGCTTTTTCTTCTAGACATGTCAGAGAAAATGATATGTGGAGAGATCCTGAATGAGTAGAGAGTTTTGAACATGAGTAGTACTCCTGCCGAAACACAGAAGCTATTAAAGTCCAAGAATTTATAACTGAATTAAAATTAATTGATTTATCATTGAGGTGAAAAGGTCCCACGTATTTAAAGAGGTTATTTTCCAAAACAGAGACTCAAAAGAGTAGGGGAGGCTAAGCATGTGGACTCAGCAGGGATTTTAGATAAGTTGATCTATAGGATAAAACATATTTAAAGCAATAGCTGCAGAATTCCTGAAAGCCTTACTGCATTATATTCTATAAAATTTCAATATTTTGAATTGTCATCTGCAGCCTGGATATTGTGTTTCCCTAATAAACCATAAATTGGTGCAGATTTTGTTTTGCAGGGAAAGTCCTTAATACTTAAAATTTCGTGGGGATGGCCCTCCTGTTCATTTGTCCACTGTTGAAACTCAACCAATGCTCTTGCATTTCAGGAAAATTACCTCATAAATAAACAGAATTTCCCCGCTGGGGAAAATGCTATCTCTCAAACAGCCTTGCTGCTAGCTCTCACCTCTGCTAAGAAGGCGAGTGCGCCCTGTCGGTTCACCCCAGAAGCATGCTGCTTCATGGTGACCACAGTGCAGCCGGATTGATACAAAACCCCTCCTTTGTTCTTAAGAACATAAGGAGCATGTTCAGGTCCAGGACAATAAATCTGGATGCCTTCCACCACCCTACCCCACTTAGGGTACAGGGAGGGGAGATTGCATCTGCTGTGTCCAGTGTGTGTTCTAACGTCTTATGTAGAGCACACTGCCACCATTTGACACACTAGTCAGCTGTTTGTCGGTAAAACCTGTGTGAGATAGAACGAAGGTTACGATATGGTAACCCTAGTTCTATAAGCACAGGCAGAGTCCTCCACTGATGAGCCCAGCCACTCCTACACCGTCTGCTGCAGAGGCGGGTGGATCCTGAGGCAGTAGGGGCATTGCTTTTTGTATGTCACAGACGTATCAGTAGTGACGTCCTATTGGTCGGCTACATGCACAATAGAAATTTCAGTGGGCAAGAGCGTGCATGTGATTGGAGGTGGTAGTGTTGTGGTGGCAGCCCGGCTGACGGTGAGTGCCCTGTTTATTTCTCCTTTTTTCTTGTGATTCTGTTTTCCCCTTGTGTTTTGGCCTGCCTGTCTGTGTCTCCTCTGCTTTTACATCTGTTGGGTTTCTGTTTGGTCCAGGCCTGTGCTCTTATGAAAAGCGCTCTGAGATAACTGTTGTTGTGATTTAGCACAATATAAATAAAATTGATGCTCACATCATTACATCGGTTAGATTCTTCACAATTCAATCGTTCAGTTCATTTAACGGAAACAACAAGCACCAAAGTCTAATTCTTAGAGATTTACCAGTGTAACCTGGATGGTGCCAGAGATGGATAAAAGTGCAGACTCACATTACCTTTGAAGCGCTCCTTAAGTCTGAATGTGTCCGTTCCTTGATTATTTATATTCCTTCAGTCTGTAAGTGTCCACTGATAAAAAGAATAAAAAACAGCTTTTCATAAAAATGTATCCAAGTTGTGAATCCTGTCATGTGAAGTTCATCACTCTCTGTCTGCTAACCTCTGCCATACTTCTCTAATCCTGCACCCTGTTGTTGTTATCGTTACGTTACTGCATTCAAAATAATACAGCATAAGCCATCTGTCAGAGCTAGATCAAATGAATGACGTGTGTTTATATTATTGGATCATTTTTATTCAAGTAATATTCTGTTTGAATTAAACTGTTTCATAGTAGCCTATTTCAGTTTTGTGCAATTAAAGTCCTGTCCCATGGATGCATGTCCCAAATAAAGGCAAGTTCAATTCAGTGATTTTAGGGGAGACTCCTTGCCTACTGTGAACTTATCTCTGATATTTGATTATATTTCTAGCATTTAGTATACCCCTGAAATTTCATTACACATTAAAAAGGTTATTCATAGAGGATGAAACAATTCCCGGTATAATGACAGTTAATATTACCGTACAGATTTTAATTACCATGATAAGTGGGTTTCGGTTCCCGCACTATAATAAACTCACGGCAAATACTGTCCAGCATCAATTTTATCCCTGGTATTCATTATACCCTTTTTAATTATATTTCTGATCTTTGCACTTTTATATTCATAACAATATCTGTAAATTATATATCCAGTCTACAGTAATAGATTTTTCCATATAACACAGAGGAAACCCACTTCATTATCTTCTTCTTCTCAAAAATGCTGCAGAAGTTAGATTACCTATCTATCAAATCCATTACTACCAGGCCAAAGTATCTCTTTAGCAACATTGTTAGTGATCTAGTATATAGCAAAGTGAATGTGAAAAAAAGTTTTTCTAAAGGTTTTTGCTCAATACCCACATCTTATATGTATATGTGGTAGAACAAGTAAAGCGTTCCATTACCTGCTGTGCTGTGGAGACTCCATGAAAAAGATGTGTAATTTGATCTCTGAGAAATCTGATGTAATCAGTGTATGCGTGTGTGTGTGTTTGTGTGTGTGTGTGTGTGTCCTCAGTGAAGTGTTTCAGTCTCTGCAGTAGCTTCCAGCTTCAGCAGTCAGTTCAGTTATTCAGTCTAGTCTGACTGAGAGAGGTTTTTGTACGACGCTTTTTCACTGTGTGAACACATACTTACTGTTGATATAGTGAAAACTCAGACAGTAGTAAACTGCTGAATCTTCAGTCTGGACTCCACTGATGGTCAGAGTGAAGTCAGAGTTTGATCCACTGCCTGTAAAACGATCTGGAATCCCTGATGCTCGATTGCTAGCATAGTAAATGAGGAGTTTAGGAGTTTCTCCATCTCTCTGTTGGTACCAGGCTAAAAGGTGGTTGTTGCTTGAAACATATACATCCTGACTGGTCCTACATTTGATGGAGACGGAGCCTCCCAGAGCAGAGCTCACTGCTCCAGGCTGAGTCACTGTGACCTGGCCTCTGGACTCTGAGGATACAGAGACAAACACATAAAGCAGCGTCATGGTTTTGTGGGCTTCATTTCAGAGGGACAGATGTTCATAGAGGAGAGGAGTTTGATTCTCTGGACTTTACCTGTGAAGCAGCAGCAGAGGAGAGTCCAGATGAGGACGCAGATCAAAGTCATGTTTTTGATGAGGAGGATTTCTGTGGCTTCTGTTGTCATGAAGGACAGCTGTCAGTCATCCAGTGTTCAACTCTCAGGACTATAAACTCTCCCAGAGCACTGGAGCATGGTGCTGCTGATGCAAAGTGGCTCTCTATGGAAATGCTCTGACTGACTTCAACAGGGACTTGGATTACTCTGATGATGCTGTTTATCAATGGATCAATACTCACATATTGTGTCTGATATTTGAAATTTGATTTATTCACAGCAATTCTTGAAGTCTTCAGTGTTGTTAACCAGACTAAATTCCCCTCCACTTAAAAATCTTGTTGCACTTCTAAATTTTCTACATTCGTATCAGTTCATTGTGGAAAACTATGTTGGATTTCTCTGTACGAAGAAAATACATTTCAAAATGTAGGTTTTAACATTCAGTCTCAAGGTCAGTGCCATTTTCTTTTGATTCAATTTATAATGTGTATAGTATTCAATCTTTCTTCCAGACTAATGATTTTAAAACCATTCTAAAACCAATTTGTTTGAAAAAGTAGTTGAGTAGGTAACAATGTTCATTTGAATGTTTCAGTGATGATTCCTGCTTACATGAGGAGAACAAACACATCATCATCATGTAGGAGGTTTTTGCTTGAGACAAGAAATATTTAAGATAGTTAAACCAATATAAGCCTTACAGTCTTCACCATATGTGAAATATTTTAAACTCTGAAATTCAGAAAGTTTAATTTCAAAATAAAAAATATATACACCTGAATAAAAGTGTGCTAGTGTTAAATTTTATCTTTAGTGCTGAAAACCGTCTGTTGTCATGGTTCAGCAGTGATGCCTATATGTTGCCATGGTTACTGAGCTCAGAGAAGGAAGTGAAACCAGTTTCATCCAGTCTGACGAAGACCAACAGAACTTGCAGCCTCCTCTGCTGCAACTAACAGGATGTTTAGTTTACCTCATATAAACTTTATTATCTCTCTTTCCAGTGGGTCGAGTCGTTCCAGAACACTGAGGAGAAGCTCTCTGTGTCTTAAAACAAACAAACAAAAAAAAAAATAAACATCTATCGCATTGCGTTTACATTTATAGTTACAAGAATAACTGCTGAGATATGTAGGGGTCTTCATTGAAAAGAGTAGATAAATTAAATCCCAAAAAAGTGAGTTTAAGTCGAGGAGGTGGACGTGCTCAGCGTAGTGGACAATGACTTCCGGGTGTCGGGGCGGCGTCATCAGGCGGCGACAAAAACTTTCACACTGAACCTTCAGGTATGAATGCATCAAAAGAACAAAATGTCACTTAATTTTTTATCTTTAGTACTGAAACCTGTCTGTTGTCATGGTTTCTGAGCTCAGCTGATGTGAAAAGAAACCCTTGTTTTACATATGACTCAATATCTTTAACTCTCATTTGTAATTTACTGAATGTTTACTGTGTGTTGGATGCTGCCTTTTTATTGTTGATCAAAAAGGCACAGACAAAAAAAGTTTTATCCAAATTCATGAAAACGTCACATCTGCTCTCTCTCTGTCTCTCTCTCCTTTTACACATGTTAACATTAATTTTCTTGTTGTGTTATTGGTGGTTTTAATAGTTCAAAACAATAAAAAATTTCATCAAATAGCTTTCCTTGTGGATTATGTTCATAAAATTGACAGGTTATGATTTTTTTTTTGCCATTCATCTAATATTACCAGTCATTTCAATAAGGTATGAAGACACAGTAATAACAAGACTGTCTTTTTAAAATATTACTTCTTCATTCTTTAATGACTGGGGTAACACTAACAATAATGATTAAAGCATTTTAATATAAAACCACCCATTTATCTTGTATTACAGGAGATTCCTCTTGATGAAGATCCACATGTTGTTTAGACTTAATTTGTACTCAGAAATGATGGTAAATTTTATTTCTCTGATCAAAAATAAGAATGTCGTGAATTGTATATTTTAGCATTAGAAATAAAGAGCAGGATATCAACAGCTTAAAATGATACAAACAGACTTTGATGTAAGATTTTACAGTTTTTCTATAAACAGGCTTTTGAACTAAAATTTCAAAACCATAACTTAATTTTTCAAAAAGCACAGCCATTTCTCTAAACTCTACACACAAATCCTTAAATTTTTCATTGCCTTCACCTTGTGGTCATTGAGAAAGCACTGACATTCGATATTGTTCACTCAATCAGGACAGGTTGAGCTCATTTAGCACACAGCTACCCAGGTGGAAACACAAACAGTCAAAATTGATAACACACCAATCGGAAGCTGCAATAGATAGATAAAAGGGCCAGAGTCAGTTCATTCAGTTTTGGAGCAATGGATCCAGAGAAATCTGAAGGAAGAGGTGTAGGACACTAGAGAGGGGGAAGAGGAGCAGCAGTATGGAGAGGAGTAAGAGGTGAAGGAAGAGGAACAGTAGGAGTTGGAGGAGGCTATGGGATGAGAGGAAGATAAGGAATTGGGAGGAGGTGGACCAGGAGTAGGGCGGAGGAGGAGGGTAGAGGAGGAGGAGAATCACTGGCCTGTCTCAGACCAAAGACAGCACCAGGGGCAGAATCATTTCTTGTTTGGTGTGCTGTACAGCACACTTGAGAATAAAAAATATGCTAATGTTTACATTTGTTGTTTGTTCATCACGTGAAAAGTTTTTTGAGGGGGAGAATCACAAGCAATATTACTAATAACCATTTTTTTAGCATTGTTTTGAATTTATCTCACCAGTGTGTAAGACTGTGTTGTAGTGTGTGTGTTTTTGAGGGCTTGTGTGTTATGTCTGAGGGGAAAGTTTGGTTTTTCAGCAAGATAGAATGGTTTTGAGTGGAGAGCTTTATTTTGACCTGAAAATAGGATGTTCTGAGAATTGGGTGAGAAGTTGTGGATTTGTGTTTAGAGTTTCATGAAAAAGAGGCATAATGTTAAGAAATGTGTTTATACAATCGAGAAAAACTGTAATCTACGGGCCTCTGCAATTCCACCTCAGGGACTCATATTTAAATTATACACTTGTAAGTATAGTTTTATGGTTTCATGACTTCAGTTGATAATGAAACGTTTTTAAAATTACATTAGTTTGTATATTGTTGAAAAACAGTTTTGTTTGGGCCATCTTTGGTTATGAAGGTTTCTGGTGCTGATCTGTGTTCATATTTTCTTTTAACTGGAAATCATTAAAATAGCTGTGATCCAGTAAGAGGCTGAGGTCAAAGGTCATGAGCAATACCTTTCTCATGGCAGTTTTTCACAATTGCTAAAGACACTAAATCGACAAATGATTTTAGGCCACTGAGCATTGGGTTCAGAGAATGGCCTTTGGAGTTCTGCATCTGTTCTTCTCCTCTGAAAATGTCAAATATTGTTTTTTCACGACTTGCTTGGATCTCGATAATTGCCCATTGCTGTTATATTATTTGTTGTTTTGATACATGTTCATTGGTGGTTAGAGCAACAGTGGCATGTTCAATCTATCTGATGAAATTGTGTGTGTGAAGTATGTGTGTGTGTGTCCTCAGTGAAGTGTATCAGCCTCTGCAGTAGCTTCCAGCTGCAGCACTCAGTTCAGTTTCTGTTCAGTCTGACTGAGGGAGGTTTTTGTACGATGCTTTTTCACTGTGTGAACACATCCTGACTGTTGATATAGTGAAAACTCTGACAGTAGTAAACTGCTGCATCTTCAGTCTGGACTCCACTGATGGTCAGAGTGAAGTCAGAGTTTGATCCACTGCCTTTAAAATGACCTGGAATCCCTGATGCTTGCTGATTACCAAATTTAATAATCAGTTTGTGAGTTTCTCCACCTCTCTGTTGGTACCAGAATAAATTGTCTGAATTCAAAACATCCTGACTGGTCCTACATCTGATGGAGACGGAGCCTCCCAGAGCAGAGCTCACTGCTCCAGGCTGAGTCACTGTGACCTGGCCTCTGGACTCTGAGGATACAGAGACAAAAACATAAAGCAGCGTCATGGTTTTGTGGGCTTCATTTCAGAGGGACGGATGTTCATAGAGGAGAGGAGTTTGATTCTCTGGACTTTACCTGTGAAGCAGCAGCAGAGGAGAGTCCAGATGAGGACGCAGATCAAAGTCATGTTTTTGATGAGGAGGATTTCTGTGGCTTCTGTTGTCATGAAGGACAGCTGTCAGTCATCCAGTGTTCAACTCTCAGGACTATAAACTCTCCCAGAGCACTGGAGCATGGTGCTGCTGATGCAAAGTGGCTCTCTATGGAAATGCTCTGACTGACTCCAGCAGGGACTTGGATTACTCAGATGATGCTGTTTATCAATGCATCAATCAATTTACCTGAGTATTGATAAGACATTTTTAAAAAACCTCTTGTTTAAAATATGTTATGAGTTATTTCAGTTAATTGCTAGAGAAAAAAATGTACCAGCAGTATTCCCTTTACACAACAGCAATAAAATATTTCTTGTAAATCTCAACTTAAACATTAATGTGATCAAATCAAATATTAAACCACAGCTATTTACCACTGCCAGGGAATTACCTTTTATCTAGCTTGTTAAAACAAGTTACCATCAGAGTCCAGTTTTCTTGGGATTGGGAACATAGAAACAGTCTATGTTCAGTAGAAAGTGTCCCTGTTACAGTGAGGTGAAGTGGTCGAGCACAAGGTGTACTGGGGTTCCCGTGAAACTGTCGTGGTCGCGGTCGCCTCACGCACACGCCCGCCTGCTGCCAAAGTTGAATTGTCTTGAATTTTTTGTACACGATGCGCAGCACAAATCATTGGAAGAGAGACTGATCCTCGCTGTTTGTGAGTTTCCAGAATCTAAATAGTTATCAGGACATCAACAGGAGGGAATTCACATGGCAGAGAATCCCCGCAAAACTAAATGCAGGCCTATCAGGTAAAGTTAGTCTGTGTATAATTTTAATTTAAGTTAAAGGCTACGGCTGTGTAGCGCACAGAAGCCGTTGCCATGGTTACTATCCATAGAGTGCCGGCCGTTCACTCGCGGAGAGCTGTCTCCCTGTCTGTTCACCTGAGAACCTGCTGAAGCCTCTCTGCTGCTTGTTTGGGTTATTTTGCAGGCTGATCAACATCCCACCTCTCCTGTGACCCATGGTTTGATTGTAGGCCTATGTGTATTCAGAGCCAGTGAGCAACGGACTTTCAAAATAATAATTTTAAAAACTGTCACCGTTAATTAATGAATGCTTTAATGCGATAATAATACGTTGAGGCAGCCCTAAAATTAACATATCAAATTAAAACAGTCATATTTTCACACGTCAGCTGATAAAATGTTACAAACAGAAACTATTTTTGGTGAGTTTGTTTGTGTCAAAGTCAGAGAGCCGTGTCTCTCTACAGTGAGAGGTTTTTGTACGGCGGCTCAATGAGTTTGTATCACTGTGGTACACGTTCGGTGGAGGAACCAGACTGGATGTTGGAAGTAAGTCAAACCTTTAACAAAACTTTTATTTCAATAGCTATTTTTCAACGTTTATAATCAGCATGCCAGAAAACTGTTTGACTTTCCATATAATGTATAAAGTTTATTAAAATTATTTGCACTAAGAAACAAAGTTCACTTTACTAATAGAAATTTACCAACTCATTATATAAATAGTAAATATACAATATTAAGCCACAGCAGAAATCATTATTTCCAACCTTAATGGTAAAGTTGCATCTTGAGGGCTTGTAGCTTTAGTTCAGTCTGTCAAAGTCAGAGAGCCGTGTCTCTCTACAGTGAGAGGTTTTTGTACGGCGGCTCAGTGAGTTTGTATCACTGTGGTGGACTTTTGGTGGAGGAACCAGACTGGATGTTGGAAGTAAGTTTCTGCTCAAATACTAAATACAATATTATCAAGTCCTGCTTTAAATTCAACTTTTGAAAGTTTAAGACAGATAAATATCTTATCTTTTAATTATAAAACATTTAGTGTTCATGTTTTTATTTCTCTTCCTTTACCATGGAGGCTAACTCAGAGCAGCTTAACTAAACTGTGCCTCACACAGTCCTGTCAAAATGAAATATAATCAACTTGGAAGTGGAGAAAATATAAAACTTTAATCTTAATGTAAAAATGTTGAGTTTAGTTTAAAATGTTCACCACATAATGGCTGTTATTGTGATTAAATACAATTCACTTTCATGTAAAACTGAAGTAAATAAATATGAGTGTTTTAAAAATGTTGCCTATTGTTATGAATTTGAAAAAAAAATACAATATTTCCATATTAATAGTGAAAGGACAACTGGCACTACTTTCAACACAGTGGTCAGTGTATCTGTCAGTAAGTGAAGTGATACAGCTGAGCAGTGATACCTGTGTGACTGAATTTGCACTTGAAAAGTAACGACGTTTAAACTGTATCTAGTAGTTCAACTCATCATTATAGCTGTTAATGTAAGTGAAGAAACACTTTGAAATCCAGATGAAGAACATCTGATTGTTGTCAGTTCATTTCTGTTTTGGTTTCCACTGAATAAATTATTGTACAGTCAAGTTTTTTGATGATCTTCTTAAGAAAGTTTGTTATTTATTTCCAGTGTAGTTTGATATATTTCAGGTCGTTCTGTATGATGATTCTCTCTGTGCTGATTTGCATGAGAGGCTTTTTAAAGGGAAGTGAAACAATGTGTGAGTGAGTGACTGGTGGAGCAGAAAAAACATCTGACAGAAACTCCTTAAAGGAGAAAATCAGCTCTCACACAGTAAAGGTGTCCTCTAAGCTGATTGGTGTCTCCTAGGTGATGTCCGTCCCACCCTGACGGTGCTGCCCCCCTCCAGTGAGGAGCTGCAGCAGGGGAAGGCCACGCTCATGTGCCTGGCCAACAAGGGCTTCCCCTCAGACTGGAGTCTGGCCTGGAAGGTGGACGGCAGCAGCAGCAGCAGCTGGGAGGAGAGCAGGAGCCCCGGGGTGCTGGAGAAGGACGGCCGCTACAGCTGGAGCAGCACCCTGAGGCTCCCTGCAGACCAGTGGAGGAAGGTGGGCTCTGTGACCTGTGAGGCCACCCAGGGCTCCCAGGCTCTGGTCTCAGAGACACTGAGGAGAGACCAGTGTTCCCAGTCCTGACCTGACTCACTGGGACTCTGCTACTGGTTTTACTCTGCTCTCTGAACTCTGTAACTCTCTCTGTGTCTGTGTCTCTTTCTTTCCTTAAGTCATTCTCTAATCACATGTTTCATGGTTAAAGTTTGTTTACTGCATTTAATTTGGATTATTTCAACACAATAAAGACCAGTTCATTCAAATTTGTTGTTTTCATTTCTGTTATAGTGACTGTACTCTGTTACTCTGTCATCAGATCATATTAACAATATTCAACTTTAAGTAGTGAAGCTTCATTGATGTAATAATGCTCATGCTGTAACACTGTAAGAAATAAAAAAAGTTATTTCAAATTAAATAATATTTCATGATAGTTTTATTTTTTACCAACAAAGATGCATTTTCCTTCATTTTATCAGTGCAGGATTATATCTGAGGTAATTTCTTGTTCTCCTTGAGTCTCACCTTACAGAGTCTCTGTTTAGCAGAGACACTGTAAAGTTTCTCTTTATAGCTGCATTAAGAGAACTTTCTAAATGCAGGTATAAACAAGGTGTGAATGAAAGAATGAAAGCGGGTGTTTTCATGAATTCATTTAAAATGTAGTTTGTACAAATCTACATTACTCAATACAGTTTCAAGGATTAAAAATTAAATATAAAGTACTTTCAACGTCAGATGGTTCTTATCTCAGATTTTCAAACCAAAGATTTTATGTCAGTATTGCATATACCACACAGTGAGACATTGGTCTATTCTGATGGAGCATGCAGGGTGAAACAGTAAACACAAATATCAAATTTCCATCACATACTCCTCCCTTGTGAGCATTCTTTGGTCACTCAAGAATATACAGCATTACAAAAAGATCATCAGGTCATAGAAAGGCATCATGACGTAATCTACACCAGTTTAACCAAGACAACGAATCTGGGTCCTTCCTTTCATCACAGTTCTGCTGCTGCAACAATGGCATGTTCACTTGTTCATGGAGTGTGATCATTTGAATAGACACACATTTATCAATAGCTCTTACAGTCAAACCTCTGGCACATGGAATAATGCAACATCCACAGAGAGGTAACAGCGCTACAGCAATCATTAGGCCTGCTAGTATGGGCATCACTAAGGCTTTTTATTTAGCAAATACAGAATCAGACCAGTCAAACATATTAGTGTCCACTTCAGAGTTCTCTGCAAGTTCTTCTCGTAGCGAACGCATTCCTTCCAGCACTGGGGTCACCGAACCATCTGGAGCTGTATTGTTGGGCACAAACGTACAAGAGGAGTTATTAAAATTATCCAAGCATCCCAGCCTCTTTGGGTGCTTCTCTTGCCTCTAACACTGCTATGTGATGTCAATGCCTGTGTGTAGTTCACTGTGGTGTTCTGTTGTGGTGGCTTTTGTGCATCATGCTTGTGATCTAAGAACTGCAACAGAGGAACTGTTAATGCTATTGCAATGGCAGCAAACATCTGTGTTGTTCCTCGTAGGCCCACACATGTCTGGGTGTCTGACTGGGTCCCATGGATGTCTCCTTCCAGAGACAAACATGCTACTCACTCTTAAATCAGCAGTGGTGAGACCAGGAGTTTTCCCACTAGCTCCCTTGTGTTGATGTTTGCTGTCTAACAGCCTTTGAGTCTGAGACAAAGGGTGATTGTGCACGCTTGTTGATCTGTTACTGTTCTGGTGCAGGCACCTTCCTGCAGTGGCTGGTATGTATCCATGTAGCTCTTTCAGCCTCCACAACCACCACAAAACCTCCTGGCGGGAGACTGCATCGGCTTTGTTGCTGGAGAGGGAAAAACTTCTATCCATTTTGGAAACATATCAACTATCATCAACAGTACTTTTTTGCCTTTGCTTGGGTTTAGCTAAAACCTCCCTCATAAGGTGGTTAAATGGTTCATCTGATGGTGGATGTGCTGCTAATGAAACCTGTAATCCCCTCCCTGTGTTGTGTCTTAGGCAGATTGAGCATGTTTGACAAAAGTTGTGAGGGTGTGTTGTGAAACCTTTCATGAACCAGTGTCTTGCTTCACCACAATATTTCATTAGTGATACAGTTACAGTTTTACAACACCAGCACTCTGTAGTTTTCTAGTAAGGCTAAACTAAAAAGGAAGAAGAAGAATTGGTTAGTGTTAGATATTAGGCTCTGGCCGCTGCTCCTGTTTAGGAGAGGGAAAACTTTCAACAATGACAACAAGACAGTAATTCTTTCACGTGATGTTAGTTCAATCAATTATACGATCACGTCCCTCATTTCGCTGTAAATAAAAACAAATTATGGCACGTTATTCTGGGTGACACTCTGCTCTGTGTGTGTAAAACAGCCTCTCTGAATGAGTTTCAACCTTGAGCTTCCAGGCTGTCTGATAACACATCTCACACACAGACTTGTTGTTCACATTACATTCCATCTCCAACACTGAGCGACTTAGATTTGCATTCAGTTCCCCTTGTTCTCTGTGGAGGAGAGTGCATGGGCAAAACTCTGGACCATGTTTAAAAAAAGGGATTTAAACAATAAAATCAAACAACAAGGAACGAGCAGGCAGCAGTCTGTTCCTGTAAAAATGGCGCCAATCTGTTAGCGTGCATCACATTTTATCATCAACACAGCAGCAGCACACAAAGAAACATCCAGCATAACATAAAAGCAACAGACACAGCAAGCAACACGACAATAAGCACCGATCTGGTCTGCTTCCAAGATGTAGTGTCAAAACAGGTCATGTGATCGTCCTCTGGTCAGCAGCCTAAGTAAAAACGTAGTCATGTGTTTGTAGTACCCGAGTAAGGCAGACTATAGAGAGCCATTTCAGTCAGTGAGGCTCTGTCAGCTCAGCTTCGTCAGTTCAAGTTAGTCAAGAGCACTGTTAGTTTACCATGAATCATGAGAGAGAGATTTATCTCTCTGTTCATCTTTTTTAGTAATAGGATCTCTTGTCCATAAAATCATCATCATGATGATGGTGATTGGTTCTGGAATAGATGAAAAGGCTTGAATGCATTGGGAGAGAGAGCTTTACTCTCATTGTGATCGCATTCCCAGATAAGTTATTCTGTCTATTCGAATTGCAATTAGAGACAGACAGACTAACCTTGCGTGAGGCCATTGTGGGCGAACCGCTTTAGCAACACAATGGTCATCTCAGCATGCTGTGTGTGATGGACTCAGAACGGAAACCGACCAGCCGCGTGGGAAATATAAAATTTTAAAAACAGACGTTTGCCAAATCACCAACAGAGAAATGTGTAGTCTTTGATGTAAAGCTGTGAAACCTGCACTGCTCACGGGTGCACTAATGCATTTACCACCACTCTGTTGCTCTGTTGGTTGGCCTTCAGCACAATCTTTTTGAAAATGTGGGTGCGTACAGGTCACTCCAGCCTGTAGCAGCGAACAAAAAGAAAACATGTTTAATATTTCCAAGCGCTTCTTTTTTTAGTAAATATTATTTCACACATCAAATCAAATCAAACTTTGTGTTAACTATAGCTATAGACTCTCATTCAATTTGCACCTCAGACATGAGGTCACTACGGTGGCCTGTAGGTTTCAGGCCTAATACAAACACCACAACACAAATACAATTAAAGCTGCAAGCAGCGTTGGGCGGGCCCTCGCACGTGTAGCGCGTTGGTGTGTGAGACGGCCGTGTTGCATATTCTGGATCTCTGCCGGTGCAGCTGTGAATTTGCTACGCGCTTCTGACGCTGAATGAAGGTGTTTTACTGCACTTCCTGTGTCCCCTTTGTGGCACTACATAGCACTTGGCGCTATGAATAAATTAATATTGGCGTGTGGATGTCTTCGGGGTGGAACATTTATCAAGCACGTAAAGTTTTGTTCAGATGTGAGCATGTACACTGAAGTTACAACAACTTCCTGTGTCATGGCGAAGAGTTGATCTTTGACGCCACGCCACGGACACGCCCATCGACGAAAACTATGAATAGGGGGTGCTGCAGCACCTCCGCACCCCTTTGTATAAGTATAAAGTCATCTCCATGGTAACCTGAGACTCCTTGCTTTTTGTTTATGATGCTAATCTGCACAGACAGCTGTTTAATTCACACAAATATCCCGCTGTATATTATTTGACCAGAACAGAAGTATTACTTATTTATCAAACGGGTAAGTTCTTCTTCCACGTAGGCCTACATTTACTAATTTGGCAGACACTATTATGTGGGAAAAAGTCACCTGAAGAAGAAAGTTCTTTCTAAAATTTGAACCCAGACCTCTTGAATGTGGAACAACTACATAGTCGCTGTACTACTGTGTAGCCGTGTTCTGCAGACAGTAATCCACTGTTACTAAGCGTCTCTTTCGTTGTCAACTTCGGTTGTAGGTGGCGGTTGTATTCGTGTTGTGGCTTTTGTGTTCGTGTTGTGGCTTTTGTATTAGGCCTGAAACCTATGGGCCACCATAGGTCACAGTTTAATGTTTTAACCAGTGTACTCAGATTCCAACTTATGGGCCTGTTGTCAGTCAGCCAACTCCGGGCGGACTTCCCATCCCCAAATCCATCCGTTTCCAAATCACTTTGCTTCGCCATGTGTATATGCCCCCTTGGTACTGCTAAGATCAGAGAAGGAGAAAAAGAAACAAAACAACAGCGCAGCGCTCCTTGTCCAGATGTTGAAATAATTCTCTCTCTCTTTTTTTCTCACTGTCCCTGTTCCATAAATAATTAAAAATTGTTGCATCCTGTCCATCAGAACTGTGTACTGTGCAGTGTAATGAGTCTATGTGCATGTATCCAAAGGTCTCTTAGTGTGTGTGTGTGTGTGTGTGTGTGACATGGGGGTCACTCATTCAGTGCTCTGATAACTGAAATAAGTGTTTAACAACTATGTCATCGAAATTCATTATTATGATACCTTATATGCAATACCTGCCGCTCTGTTGGGCTGTTTTCAACATATCATGTAGCAATATTATCCCCTGCTGGGGTTAAATTTACTAACAGCTACTTTGGCAGTTTGCTAAACTCTTTGTGGTTATCATTCATCACCAATGTAGGCTGTTCAAGCTCATCAGCATTTACTAATAAATTAATATAGTATTACTTTGTTTTTTTACCTTCAATTGCTTAAGATTTTATTTTTCTGTGAGAAATTGTGACTCACCCAGTGTGTGTGTGTCCCAGTTGTTTCCTGTCCCCTCCAGCTCAGTCCATTTGGATCTGTTTTGTATCTGTCCAGACAATCTCTGTGTACCAATGTCCATTTTTGTCCACCGGTCTCCCCTACTGTCCGTTTTCTCGTACCGTGGTTAATACAGAGTTCTTCAGCCCCTTTTGATGGCTATTTTATCACTTTGTCCTCTTTGTATAAATCTTCAGCTTGCATGCCCTATCAAATTTCAAAAATATATAAAAAAATATCCAATTTCCATCACACCTATTTCATCAGTGTTTTATTTGCATGAAGACAATATACTCAGTCCTGTCAATACATCTACCAAAGTTTAAACAAAAAATATTTTAGGCTTTATGATGAGAAGACTCATTAGCAAAAAAACAACAACACAGAATATATCAAATTAACAAAATATAAATGTGATTTCACATTTTACAAATCAACATGGAGGTGCATTGAATTTATATAAAATACTCACCTAAAACAAAGGAAAACTTACAAAATGACATTTCTTATTATTGTAACCTCTCAGTGTGTTTCAGTAAAATGTAACTTTACAACTTTTAAATGCATGAGTTTCATTCTAATTAAAGTACATTTACATACATTACATTACAGTGTGGTTATGTTTTTGAAATATCTAGTGTCATGGTTTCTGTGCAGCTGGTGATTCAGATCAGTTCCTCTCCAGCTGAGGGAAGTTTTTGTACGACGTTGTATCACTGTGTGAATGGGAAGCTGTGACCACCCTGGTGACAGTAATAAACTCCTGCATCTTCAGTCTGGACTCCACTGATGGTCAAAGTGAAGTCAGTTCCAGACTGACTCCCACTGAAACGATCTGAAACTCCAGACTGACGGGTTGTAGCATAACGAATCAAAAGTTGAGGAGATTCTCCAGGTTTCTGAAGGTACCAGTGAAGGTAGTTACTCATACTTGAACTGGCTTTACATCTGAGAGAGACAGTCTGTCCTGGAACAACAGACTGAGCTCCAGGAGACTGAGTCAGGATGATTTCTCCTGATGAATCTGGAAAACATGAAAAAGAGGAGAAGGGTTATTGAGACAAATCCAGTTTGGAGAAAGATGATCAACATCCAAACAGAAGAGTCTCATTTCTTTAACATGGAGAACAGATGGAAGAAGGTAAATGCTGCTTGTTTCAGTGTTTCTCCATCACAGCAGAACATCATTGTGGTGAACCTGGTTGCATCCTGAAGCAAAGTTTTCAGAAGAGAGTCTCACCCTGAACAAGGAGCCCCAGGGTGGCCAGCAGTAGAATCAGTGACATCATCATTGTGCTGCCGGCGTGTCAGTGGCTCTGAAAGGCCTGGACAGCCACTGATCAACACTGGCCTCTTAACGGCTGGGAGCAGAGAGGCAGGACACATATGCAAACACACAGAGTCAGTGAGCTGTAGCTGTCCTCAACATATCATGGTGTTTCCCCCTCAGTGCTGAGAGCGTTGATCTACATATTTACATATTTACATGTAGACGATACTGAAAACTTCCTCTACATGTAATATGGTAATATGGTGTTTTAGACCATGATTAGTGACATTAATATCAATGTAGGTTTGACATCTTTAGGTGTCTGTAATGTGGAGATTTCATCAAGTAAAGTAGTGTTGGGTGTTTGAGGGGATGCTGATGCCGACGATCTCAGAGAGCTTCCTCGAGAAACTCCAACCAGAAAACATGGAAGTCATCATCAGTTACATTACTGTTTTTATGACATGATCTTCCTCAGCAGATGGAGTTCACCCAGCTGTCATGGAATATTTTAACTTTGAAGCCGTTCACTAACAGGACCGCACCAAGTTAAAGGTGGTTCATGTGATCATGTTTACGAGGAGGGGTCAAGAGGGAAGGGATGAAAGGACTCGTGGGAAGGTGGATGGGAGAGGGTCGTATAGTGCTACTGAGAACCGAGACCGGGGTCGAGACTCAGGGTGGGGACTCGTCTCTGTAGAGGCTCGCTTGTGGAGCAGCTGATGGATCGTCCCCCCGTGGTTCCTAGAAGACTGAAGGAGCTAGATGAGGCCGTATGGAGCCTTTCTGAAGGGATGGGGGGGGGTTAGAGAACTGAGACAGTGAGAGAGAGTTGGGTGATCTTATGTATGTGGGGGTGATTGGATTATCACACTTACTATCACACTTTCACACTGAACCTTCAGGTATGAATGCATCAAAAGAACAAAATGTCACTTAATTTTTTATCTTTAGTACTAAAACCTGTCTGTTGTCATGGTTTCTGAGCTCAGCAGATGAGAATTGTAATTTACCGAATGTTTACTGTGTGTTGGATGCTGCTTTTTTATTGTTGATCAAAAAGGCACAGACAAAAAAAAGTTTACAAAAACGTCACATCTGCTCTCTCTCCGTCTCTCTCTCTCTCTCTTTCTCTGGTTCTGTCTCTCTCTCCTTTTAAACATTTTAACATTAATTTGTTCTTGCTTGTTGTGTTATTGGTGGTTTTAGTAGTTCAAAACAATAGAAATCAAAAAAATTTACTTTTGGATTATGTTCATAAAATTGACAGGTTATGATTTCTTCTTTTTTGCCATGCATCTACTATTACCAGTCATTTGAATAAGATACGAAGACACAATAATAACAAGACTGTCTTGTTACTTCTTCATCCTTAAATGACTGGGGCAACACTAACCATAATAATAAAGCATTGTAATATAAAAACACCCATTTATCTTGTATTACAGGAGATTCCTCTTGATGAAGATCCACATGTTGTTTAGACTTAATTTGTACAAAGAAATGATGGTATGTTTTATTTCTCTGAAACACAAACAGTCAAAATTGAAATCTGAAGGAAGAGGCGTAGGACACCAGAGAGGAGGAAGAGCAGTATGGAGAGGAGTAAGAGGTGAAGGAAGAGGAACAGTAGGAGTTGGAGGAGGCGATGGGATAAGAGGAAGATAAGGAGCAAGAAGATTTCAGAAAGATTGAATGGTTTTGAGTGGAGAGCTTCATTTTGACCTGAAAATAGGATGTTTGGGGAATAGGGTGAGAAGTTGTGGATTTGTGTTTAGAGTTTCGAGAAAAAGAGGCATAATTTCAAATAATGTGTTTAAGCAATCGAGAAAACAATTCCACCTCAGGGATAAATAAATTGTTTTGAAAATGAAGATGGAAGATTGATTTTGGGATTTTATATAGTTGATCTATTTATATTTAAATTATACACTTGTATGTATAGTTCTATAGTGAAACTTTTTTTAAGTGACATTATTTTGTATATTGAAAAACAGTAATGTTTAGACCATCTTTGGTTATGAAAGTTTCACAATTGCTAAGACACATTTCTTGAAAACTTCAACCATATTCTCAAAACTTTAAACACAAAAAACAATCTTTAAACTACATTCACAAAACAAAATCAAACACTTGGCTCAAAACCATTTGATCTATGCTCAAAAGCCAACAATGCTTTCACAACATAAACACACACAGTAAAACACTACAGAGCATTCTTTAGACATTGAGAACACAGCGTCCAGGGCAAGTAGGTCCAGAAAATGTTTTTTGTTGCGTAGAGGAAATAAATTTTCCAATTTAAAAAGTATAGTAATCACAACTTAGTACAGTCAATATAGTATACTCTAAGTACTACAGTACAGTACGCCCAAGAAAAAAGAAAACTATAAATGAAAAGCACATTACACTTAAAAATGTCAGTACAGTAAGAGACTTCATCCACATCTCCATGCAACCTTGTCCCTCGCCAAGCAAAGGAGGAAAACCCTCTGAAGCGCTGGATGCAGCCTGACTGTAACAACAGTTTAAATGAGTTTTGGTCATAGACCTTCCACCATCAGGCAGAGAAACATTATTCTGTTGGACTGAAGTAAGGTCTGTAGGTTGAAGGTAATCATTTATGACTCACTGGTTGCTGGTTTACGTTGAACCACTTGCTTAGCGGGACACCACAGTGAAAGCTCACATCTTCCCATAGACAGGATGTACTGCCAGCTGATGATCCTGCTGCTGCTTTAGCGAGTGGGAATGTGTTTAGAGTTTTGCAAAAAGAGTGGATGAGATATGCAAACAAATAACTACCTGAACTTGTTTAAGGTTTTGCCTAAAGAGTGACTGATTCGACAAATGAGTATAGGCCACTGAGCATTGGTTTCAGAGAATGGGGTTTAGTATTCTGCATCTGTTTACGCAGCCCCACTAGGCCCACTTAGTCAAAAAAATGAATTCCAAATACCTCAAGATAGTGTCTTGTGGCCTCAAAATACTTACTCGTAGCCTCAAGATATTATCTCATGGCCTCAAGATATTACAGTTTTTCTCGATTGCTTAAACACATTTCTTGAAATTATGCCTCTTTTTCTCGAAACTCTAAACACAAATCCACAACTTCTCAACCAGTTCCCAGAACATCCTATTTTCAGGTCAAAATGAAGCTCTCCACTCAAAACCAAATCTTGCTGAAAAAACAAACTTTGCCCTCAGACATGACACACATCTCCTCCGGAACACACACAGTACAACACAGTTTTACACACTGGTGAGATAAATTCAAAACAATAGTACAAAAACTGGTTATAAGTAATGTTGCTTGTGGTTCTCCCCCTCAAAAACCTTTTCACATGATGAACACAAAATAAATAACAAATGTGAACATTTGCACACTTGCACACATTTTTTATTCCTTGTGCTGTACAATAAAACACACCAACCTACAAATGATTCTGCCCCAGCATCCTGTCTTTGGTCTGGGACAGGCCAGAGATTCTTGTTCTCCACCTCCTCCTCCTTACTCCTTCTCCCTCTAATTCCTCCACCTCCTTCTCCACCTCCTCCTGCTCTGCCTCCTCCACCTCCTCATCTTCCTCCTATCCCATCTCCTCTTCCAACTCCTACTGTTACTCTTCCTTCACCTCTTACTCCTCTCCATACTGCTCTTCCTCCTCCTCCTCCTCCTCCTCCTCCTCTCCTCCTCTCTGGTGTCCTCTACCTCTTCATTCAGATTTCTCTGGATCTGTTTGTGTTTCCACCTGGGTAGCTGTATTGTAATTGATCTTAACCTGTGCTGATTGAGTGAACAATATCGAATATCATTGCTTTCTAAATGATTTTCTCCACAAAACAGAGAGTGCACAGTGCACTGCTCCAGCAGTTACTATGCTGAGGCCATGAGACACTATTGTGAGGCAACGAAGTGATAAAATTTTTTTTGATCAATTGGGCCTAGGGGGGCGCCGTACTTCTTCTCTGAAAATGTCAAATGTAGCGTTTTTCACAACATGCTTGGATCCCGATCATTGCCTATATTTTTTATTGAAGTTGTTTTGATACATGTTCATTGGTGGTTTAAGCAACAGTAAAATGTTCAATCTATTTGATGAACAACAGCTGCAGCACTCAGTTCAGTTTCTGTTCAGTCTGACTGAGGGAGGTTTTTGTACGACGCTTTTTCACTGTGAGAACACAGACTGTCTGTTGATAGCATGACCACTATTACAGTAGTAAACTGCTGCATCTTCAGTCTGGACTCTACTGACGGTCAGAGTGAAGTCAGAGTTTGATCCACTGCCTGAAAAATGATCTGGAATCCCTGATGCTCGAGTGCTAGCAGTGTAAATGAGGAGTTTGGGAGTTTCTCCATCTCTCTGTTGGTACCAGGCTAAATAGTTCCCACTATAAACATTGTGACTGGTCCTACATCTGATGGAGACGGAGCCTCCCAGAGCAGAGCTCACTGCTCCAGGCTGAGTCACTGTGACCTGGCCTCTGGACTCTGAGGATACAGAGACAAAAACATAAAGCAGCGTCATGGTTTTGTGGGCTTCATTTCAGAGGGACGGATGTTCATAGAGGAGAGGAGTTTGATTCTCTGGACTTTACCTGTGAAGCAGCAGCAGAGGAGAGTCCAGATGAGGACGCAGATCAAAGTCATGTTTTTGATGAGGAGGATTTCTGTGGCTTCTGTTGTCATGAAGGACAGCTGTCAGTCATCCAGTGTCCAACTCTCAGGACTATAAAGTCTCCCAGAGCACTGGAGCATGGTGCTGCTGATGCAAAGTGGCTCTCTATGGAAATGCTCTGACTAACTCCGGTTAGTTATACTATATTTTAATATGGTATAGTAAAAATACTATGATCATAACAAACCAACTTCTGCCAGTACTAATCATCTTTTCAGCACCATTATTATTGCTCTGTATAGCAATTTAAGAGACAGTAAATGCTTTTCTTTTATTCTAACAGAGTTAATGCACATGTCTGCCATCTATCAATCGCCTGCTGTGCTGTGGAGACACATTTATACAAATGTGCAACCGCAGCTTTAAATTTTTTTATCTTCTTCATATCACATTTATTTTCCTTTCACAGGTTGATATTCATTGTTTACTCTTCTGTTTGTTCCTAAATGTTTCATTCAACACTTGATTTGCTGTCACCAATTGAGTTATTCTTAAATGTTTTTATGGTAACACATGTGGCAATGAAACGAATTTGAAACGTTGAACGAATATTGTATAGAAGATTCCAAAGGAAATTTAGAGACCGCTGTTTCTTTCGTTTATATCTGTGTCATTCTATGATAAACACGTTCATTTTGTACAGTATGACGTTGCTGGACCACAAAGTCCAATAACACGGTTGCTGAATGTAAAATTTAATACAGTTTCCTCCATTATAAAGTTGCAGCTGTGGTTTGCCACAGTAATAAGGATTTGTACATTCATCTTGTGTTAGCTCCTGTCTCCAGAGACAATAGAGCCAATGTTGTATTCCCCAACATAGTTCTGAGACTGACAACATTAAGTGGAGAGAGTTTGTGCAGAGATTGTATTTCTGATTCCAAGGTCAAGAAAGAACTTTAAATGTCAGTGTATTTGTTGAATTTTTGTTGCATATAAAAAATGCTTTGTATTCAGTTATAGTTATGTGTAGATGTAGTCAGATGACATACGTGATTCAAGATTTTTTAATAATTCCAATTGATATTTAGCTGTTCTTTACACAACTGTCATGTCCCCGGCTTGTCTAGGGGCGTGGGACTAACAAAGAGAAATAAACCGGGTGGAAAAAACCATGGGTGACCCAAAACACGTCAAGTTAATGTATTTATTTCAAATTAGTAACAAAAAAAGGTGTTTAACAACTTAAAACGATTTTTCATCCTATCAGAGATGATATGGGGTTTGTTATCTAAAGTAAATTAATTATTTGCTATCGTAACGTAATCATCTATATAACAAAACAACTTCAGCAAGTACAAATAATCTCTTTAGCACCATTGTTACTGCTCTGTATAACAATTTAAGAACGACTGCTTCTGTTGTGTCTAATGTAGTTAATGCACATCTCTCAGTACCAGAACAGGTAACAGGAAGAGGTTACACAGAACTGTCAATCACCTGCTGTGCTGTGGAGACGCCTTGATACTGATGAGTAAGTTTATTTTTCTTTCAGAGGTTAATATTCAGTATTTACCCTTTTGTTTGTTTCATTATTCCTCATTTCCAACACTTGCTGTCAGTGAACCCAGACTGGATGTTAACTGTAAGTACATTTGACTCTTTTAATAACCCAAATTATTATTATTTTTTTAGTTTTATTTCATAGCTGTAGCAATAATTCTTGAATGCGGTACATTATGTCCTCAAACTGATTAAAATCTTCTTCAGTTAAACCAGTTTTGTTTCACAGGAATTCAATTTCAGCAGTTTCAAGATATCACGTTTAAAGTCAGACAAAAAAAAATTCATAAAATTTTTTAAATTTAGCACAAGTTATGTTTGTTTTAATTGATCTATGTGAAGATTATTGTAAAATGTATTTTTTCACTTTAAACCTTACATGTGTCATTTCCTTATTAAAGGTTCAGTGTACAATATTTAGCAGGATCTTTTGACAGAAATACAATATAATATCCATAACTATGTTTTCAGTAGTGTATAAAGACCTTACATAATGAACCGTTATGTTTTCATCACCTTAGAATGAGCCATTTCTATCTATCTACACCGAGGGTCCTCTTACATGGAAGTCGCCATGTTGCGCCACCATGTTTTTACATTAGCCCAAACGGAGAAACTGCTCTACAGACTATGTTTCATCACTACATTGAATACGTCTGAAAAACAAGCAGAAGAAGAAGAACAACAAGCAACGTTAGTAGTAGTAGTAGTAGTCGTATGGTTTATTAGAAGAGAAGTGAAATTTGGACAAATGGAGGACCACACATATTATTTAACCCAAGAGCCGACCTAACGTGTCGGCCACCGTAGCTTCTCCTGTATGCTTGGAAAAGAAGGGCTGAGTGGTGACTGATGGTGCATTCATGTGGTGTTGAAATAATTGGATTGATTTTCCTTTTCCTTTATTGCAAAAGAAGAATAAAGTGTAAATGGGACATAAAAAGTATAGAAAACAGCAAACAAATATAAGAAGACACAAATAATAACAATTTTGCCAGGGGTAGTCTGTATCATATATACATATTAAAAGAGGACCATGTGTTGAAAGTTTTCACAGCCTTTTTATTGTTGGATTTAGTAATTAAATTGCTCTGATAATGCTAATCTAACACATTTTTGTAGTAGCGTTCATGTTGATTCCACATTCCGACATAAGAGCGCATGAACACACCAGAAGTCGGAAGAACGACTTCACAACTCTGGAAATGGGACCATCCGAGGAGCACGTGAATGCACAGTGAGCCGTTGGTTGCAAACTGCCACCCTCACCACGAGATGCTACTAAAACTTACACACTGAACCTTTAAACATGAATGCATCACAGGAACAAAATGTCATTTTAACTTTTTATCTTTGTAGTGAAACCTGTTTGTTGCTATGGTTCAGCAGTGATGCCTGCCTTATGCCAAGGTTACTGAACTCAGCAGATGAGAAAAGAAACACCTCTTTTACATATGTCTCAATATCTTTCAGCCCCGTTGGGTCTGGACGCCTTTCCCCCAGTCACTCTGCTCCCGGGGGTTCTGGAGCGGGTCCGCCAGGACAATGTCGGCCTACTGCTCATAGCCCCATTCTGGCCAACCCGAGTGTGGTTCTCGGACATCATGATCGCTCCTGGACAGCCTGCCATGGCGGGTCCCTCTGAGGAGAGACCTGCTGTCCCAGGCGCAGGGCCGGGTTCTTCACCCTTGCCCCGCCATATGGCGACTGTGGGTCTGGCCCCTGAGGGGGCACAGTACCTAGAGGCGGGTCTAACAGCCGGAGCAGTCGAGACCCTCCTCAGCTCCAGGGCCCCGTCCACACGGATCCTCCGTGGTGCCCGGAGGATGAGACCTGCGACTCGGTCCAAGGTTCCCACTTGGGATCTGGAGGTGGTTCTTGGGGCGTTGGCTGAGGCCCCCTTCGAATCCCTGGAGTCAGCTGAGGCTAAGCACTTGACCCTCAAGATGGCCTTTCTCCTTGCTATCACCTCACTTAGGAGGGTGGGGGATCTCCAAGCGCTTTCGGTTTCCCCGCAAAGCCTGGAGTTTGCCCCGGGGAATATTAGGGCTTTCCTGCACCCTCGTCCAGGATACATCCCTAAAGTGCCTTCTTGTGCGGCAGGGTCCACAGTGCTGCAGGCATTTCATCCTCCACCTCATGTGACGGCGGAGGACGGGAGACTTCATCTGCTCTGCCCTGTCAGAGCACTGAGTATGTACACTCTGAGGTCCTCCCATTGGAGGAAGGCTGACCAGCTGCTTGGGTCTTTTGGGTCTCCCAGGGCCGGGCTCCCTGCATCCAAACATACTATTGGCAACTGGATTGTTAAGACTATTTCC
Source organism: Micropterus salmoides (assembly GCF_014851395.1). Classification (NCBI taxonomy): domain Eukaryota; kingdom Metazoa; phylum Chordata; class Actinopteri; order Centrarchiformes; family Centrarchidae; genus Micropterus; species Micropterus salmoides. The sequence goes on along the minus strand of NW_024040817.1, from coordinate 23,346 downwards.
CTGGCCTATCAGGTGCGCGGTTTGCCTTCACCTGTGGCTGTGAGGGCTCATTCTACCAGAGGCATGGCGGCCTCTCGAGCCCTCCTTTCTAGGGCCTCTTTGCAGGATGTTTGTTTAGCGGCTGGCTGGGCCACTCCGCACACATTCATTCGGTTTTACAGTCTTGACCTTCCTTCGGCACCTGGCACTCGTGCAAGTCGTGCCACTTTATTGCACACTGGGGCAGGCGGGGTTTTCGGCACGGTTTAGTGGGTATCTCGTTCCCATAGTGTCGTAACCGACGCAGTTCGAGTTCCCTGGTGTAACCCTGGTTCCCCGAGAAGGGGAACGAGACACTGCGTCGGCCCGCCGCACCTCTCTCCCCGCCTTAAGCGCCTGCTTCATAGTTTAAGCTAATGATGAGTGTGTACAGGTGTGCTTTATACTCCTCCGGTTATTCCGTCACACCTTACCGTTCTAGCAACAAGCCAATAGGATTGGAGTGATCTCATTCACATTCAGACCTGCTTCCCCTAGAGGCGTTCCCATAGTGTCGTAACCGACGCAGTGTCTCGTTCCCCTTCTCGGGGAACCAGGGTTACATACGTAACCCGAGACGTTATACTCTGGACCCACCTGCGCGTTTACAGGTGGACAGAGGTTGGGTGCGAGATTTAAGACCACTTCCTTCACTCTGTTCAATCTCACTCTGATTATTTTTTCACTCAATTACCTACTCATTTCTCACCCTGTAAATATTTAATTAAAGCAATGATAAAATATAAAAGCAAAGAAAAACAGGGCAGTAAAAGTTACTTTAAAAGAACTGACAGTTTCAGCAGACCTGCAGTTACTGTATCTGGGAGTTTGTTCCAAATATACGGAGCATAATAACTGAACACTGCTTCTCCTTGTTTAGTTTTGCCTCTGGGGACAGAAAGCAGACCTGCCCCAGACGACCTGAGAGGTCTGGATGGTTCTTAACGAAGCAGAAGATTGGAAATGTATTTTGGCCCTAAACCATTTAGTGCTTTATAAACTAACAGCAGGATTTTGTAATCAATTCTTTGACATACAGGAAGCCAATGTAAAGACCTCAGAACTGGAGTGATGTGATCCACCTTTTTGGTCTTAGTGAGGACTCGAGTAGCAGCGGTCTGAATCAGCTGCAGCTGTCTGATGGATTTCTTAGGGAGCCCTGTAAGGACACTGTTACAGTAGTCAAGTCGAATGAAGATAAATGGATGGATAAGCTTTTCTAGGTCCTGCTGAGACATAACTCCTTTAATCCTTGATATATTCTTGGCAGCGCGCAGCTAAACAAACATTTCATGAAAACAAACAATCCGCCAATTTAAGCCAACAAATATTAACAGTCAAATTGCTCTGGAGGACCTCGAAGACGAGTGTTTGGAGGAGCTTGAAGTTTACATTGATGAGTGTTTTCACCGAGTGGCCATGGGGAAATCAAAGAGAAACTACACTGAAGATTCACCTGGAGCATCACTGGAAGCAGTCTCCTCACAAGGCGCAGATTTCACAGAGATCCTGGATTCAATAGACAAGAAATCGTCTAGCTTTGATGCCCGATTAATTCTGGTGGAAGTACTTCAGAAAGAGTTACAGGGTCTGCGGGAATCCCTTGAGTTCAGCCAGAAACGGGTGGTTGAGCTCGCGGCAGAAAACAAGGTCCGCCAAGGTTTGGTTAAATCCCTCACGGAGGGAATGATGTGGCTCTCGGCGGAAAATAAACACATTAGAGGAGCGATCATCAATCTCCAGGCTCGTAGTATGCGGGATAATCTGGTAATTTTGGGCATCACGGAGCAGGCCCGCCGTCAGGGGGGGGTCAAAGGGTACAGATGACCCCGGCCCGAGGCCTTGGGGCCCATACAAAGGTCTATGGTTAACCCTTAAATGTGATCAAGTTAGACACTTTACTAACGGTCTTTTATAAATAACAAAACTTTTTAGATGTATTTACATGAAAAATAAATTTATTGTTGTCATTAAAACATATTTCAAACTTGTCATCTGATAACCGCCCCCCCCCACCCCCCTCATGCTGTTTAATTCGGGCACATCGCTAGCACACACACACACAGGTGCATACAACATGCACACATAGACACACACATACAGGCGCATACAACACACACACCACACACAAGGATACAACACACACTAGCCTACACTACATCCCTTAAGTATAATTTATACTTCTGCAACGAATTGATGGCGTAGCCTCTGCGTAGCCCCCTACCCTACACTGTCACCTACGCCATAGCCTGACGTGCACTTCTTCAAAAATGTAACCACACATCGAGGTAACGCAAACCGTAAGCACTGTGATTTGTCGGCAGCCTCACAATACCTCAGAGCCGATAGAAAGTGTCAAAGTGTGCTTTGAAGTAACTTTTACTAGCGGCCAAAACAGTGGCTGGATCTCGTGGATCAATATATTTGACCATCAGAACCCGAGCGAAATGACTCGTTTCACTATCAGAATGTAATCCATTCGGTCGATATCATTTGAAAAGGCTACACCAGCCACACGTATACAATTCGTGAAAGAGACGGACAAGAAACGCACAAGTATAAATGCATGGCTACGTGCGTAGCCTACGGGGTAGCTTCGCACATAGATCCTAGGCAGGAGTATAAATCAAGCTTAGTTGAATGATGACCACACTTCAGCTCACCTCTTGTAATGTTCGCGGAGTTGGTTCAAGGGAAAAGAGATTAAATTGTTTTAATCTAAATAATGTGCAAGCAGACATTGTCCTACTACAGGAGACTCATTTATCCAAGACTGCAGATAAACTAACCTCACCTCAGTTTCCTCACTCGTACTCTGCCTGTTTTAACTCAAAACAAAGAGGTGTCACCATTATGATAAACATCATCTGAACCTGTTTGGTCTGATGGCCTTCAGCACATAAGCCTTTATTGTTGTTTTGTATCCTGTGAGTCGGTGGTTTTATGGTGTTAGTGGAATGCATGTCTTTAACTGCCGTGTTGTTGCTGTAGTATGAAAGAGGCTCAGGAGCGTGAACAGAGCTGAATCTGACCCGTTGTCCCCACATTAAAAGCAGAATAGTGTCTGATGCAACCAGGAGAGAAAACAGGCTTGTGCTTCGTTTCTAATTGAGTTTTGAGCCCATTGACAATAAGGCAATGGAAGCTGGATTAATTTCATTGAAAACTTACATATAGTCCCATTAAGAATGAACTGTTGATCTCGATTCACTTGTCTGGTTTTGAGCTTTTTATTTACAGTCTATAGTTTTGAGGTGCATGTAAAAGAACATGTGTTATTGCATATATTTCATAAAAAGTATATGCAGTTATAATTAAATTATATACATGTAAATGTGAGCCATTTTGATTATGAGATTTTCTGATGCTGATCTGTGCCTGAGACTGAGGTAAAAGGTCATGACAGAGACTTTTCTTCTTAACGGTCCCAGGGTGGCTCCTTTGGATGACTTGGCAAATAAGACAAGAGAATGGCACATTAAGATATGAATGGATGGTGAGATGTTGTGATGGAGAAACTAATTTATTATTCAACAATATATTTTTATCATTGACCTTGTTTTGTTTAATCAAGGTCAATGATATGTGTGTGTGTGTGTGTGTGTGTGTGTGTGTCCTCAGTGAAGTGTATCAGTCTCTGCAGTAGCTTCCAGCTGCAGCAGTCAGTTCAGTTTCTGTTCAGCTAGCATAGTAAATGAGGAGTTTAGGAGTTTCTCCATCTCTCTGTTGGTACCAGGCTAAAAGGTGGTAGTTGCTCCAAAAACGAACATCCTGACTGGTCCTACATTTGATGGAGACGGAGCCTCCCAGAGCAGAGCTCACTGCTCCAGGCTGAGTCACTGTGACCTGGCCTCTGGACTCTGAGGATACAGAGACAAAAACATAAAGCAGCGTCATGGTTTTGTGGGCTTCATTTCAGAGGGATGAATGTTCATAGAGGAGAGGAGTTTGATTCTCTGGACTTTACCTGTGAAGCAGCAGCAGAGGAGAGTCCAGATGAGGACGCAGATCAAAGTCATGTTTTTGATGAGGAGGATTTCTGTGGCTTCTGTTGTCATGAAGGACAGCTGTCAGTCATCCAGTGTTCAACTCTCAGGACTATAAACTCTCCCAGAGCACTGGAGCATGGTGCTGCTGATGCAAAGTGGCTCTCTATGGAAATGCTCTGACTGACTCCAGCAGGGACTTGGATTACTCTGATGATTCTGTCTAGCAATGGATCAATACTCACATTTTGTGTCTGATATTTAAAATGTGATGTGTTCACAGGGACATGTTGTTTATTTGTTTTTTGTTTTATCAGTTAGTTTGAAAATGTCACGCTCTGCCGGTTGGCCATCCTTGGTGTTGCACTTTTGTGTTTAGTTAGTGTTATTTTGGTCTGTTGGGTTTTGGGGGTCTGTCTTGTCTTTCGTCTAGTGTTCGGTAACCCTTGTCATGTCTGTTACCCCAGTGATCCCTCTGCATGTCTGTCTCTGTTTTCCCCTGCGCTCTCTCTCTCTCTCTCTCTCTCTCTCTCTCTCTCTCTCTCTCTCTCTCTCCCTACCTGTGCCTCGTTAGCCTCATGTCTTTCACCTGTGTTGCTCCCGCCCTGCTCGTTAGTCCCTGTGTATATATACCTGGTGTTTCTGTCTTGTCTTTGCCTGGTTATTGTTCATGTTACCCCCCATCTGTTGTGTGTTTACTCTCTGCCTGCCTGTAACCAGCCTTGCTTGTCTTGTCTCCCTGTACTTTTGGATTTTGTTATTCAGCCACTCACCTGTAAGTGTGCTCGCTTTTGGTTATATTAAAACCCTTCGTTGAACTATACCTGCTCGGCTCTGTGTCCTGCGTTTGGGTCCTCCAACCTGCCTCCACACCACGATCGTGACAGAAAAAGTAGTTCAGTAGTTAACATTGTCATTTTAATATTTCATTGTTGATTCTTAGGTACATGAAATGGACAAACATACCATCCAGCCACCCAGGAGGTTTTTGCTTGAGACAGGAAATATTTAAGACAGTTAAAACAATAAAAGCCTTACAGTCTTCACTATATGTGAAATATTTAATTAAAGAATAAAGAAAATACATAAGAGGAAAACTGTGCCTGTTACTACTTTTTATCTTTAGTCCTGAAAACCATCTGTTGTCATGGTTCAGCAGTGATGCCTATCGGTTGCCATGGTTACTGAGTTCAGAGAGGGAAATGAAACCAGTTTCATCCAATCTGAGGAAGATCGACACACTAGCAGCCTCCTCTCCTCCTTTCATACAAGTGTTCTCATGTTAGGCTCTGTCACTTTAAGAGGGTAACCTCTGACCCTGAGGTGTGACTATGGCTGTGTCCGAAATCCCCACTCATTCACTACTCCCTACCCCCTATGTAGGGAGTTGTATGCATTAAATAGTGAGCTCACTCGCATTGTTAAAACACTTTCGGACACTACCCCGATCGTTATTTCAGCGCCGTTAATTACGTAATTGCCGTCGGCCAATCAGTTTTTCTATTAGCGGAATGCATGATGGTATATATGGCTTGGTTAGTGACTATCGGTTGTACACTACTTTTCAAAATGCATTCTGGGATACATTGAGTGGACTATATAGGGTATAATAACTCTCACTATATAGTCCACTATAGTGAGTAGTGGGTGATTTTGGACACAGGGACAGGGATATATGTTTCTTATGATCGCAGGATCTCTGGATCTCTGGAATGTTTCCAGAGATCTACTGGATCTCTACTTCTGACTCGCAAGGAAAACCTTTTGCAAAACTATTTAACTTGCAAAACATTCTGACTCACAAGGAAAATATTTTGTCTTCAAAGAGGACATATTAGCAATCAGAACTTTTCTGTGACACAAAAAAAGGCCTGTTTATTTTTAATTACAAACTTTTTATTGCAGTGCGATAAATATGCTCTCAAAAAATTTTTTTGTTTGCTTGCATTAAAAAGACAAAAAACCTTATTACTTATACAAGCCTTTTCCTAACGTGTTATCCAAAATGATTTATCCAGAGCAGAAGGGGCATCAGAGGCAGGACAGATCTAAGTCTGATAAGAACTGTGCTCTATAATATTTTCATTTTTAGGCCTCCCATGGCTCTGTGGATGGAAATGTTGGTCAGTCCACTACTTTGGTCCATATGATGGATTGTAGTGAAATTTTGTACAGAAACTTTGGTTGACCTTTCCTCCTCCGCCACCAGCAGGTCAATGTTTTCTTATTCTGTTAAATTCTCATTGCTTACACCATGTGGTCATTGAGAAAGCACTAACATTCAATATTGTTCACTCAATCAGTACAGATTGAGCTCAGTTGACCCTTCTACCACATCCCCCGACGATTGAGACAAAAGCCAACAATATGAACAACAACAACACTGTTCCTGTCAAGCTGGGTAGGCTGGGTTGTCCTCTATTCATTATTACATTAAAAAGCAGAACAGTAGGGCTTTATAACGTTACATTCAGTAGGAAGTTAGCTAGCGTTAGCTAACTAACATAAGGAACAATCCATAGCCAACATTTTTCTGGATTTATTTCAGGTTTTGGAAAGAGAGTAAATCGTACTTCTCCTTTCAACCTCTCTGGGTTGCGACTGTAATTATTACAAGGGCCCCAGCGTTTGACCATATCTTAGAAAAATACAGCCAAAAAAAGCTAGAAAACAACTCCTTTTGCATTAGAGTCAATGGAGCGCAGCCATGAAAGTTTCGGACCTCAGTTAGAGAGAGTCCTATACTGCGCTGTGATTGGCCAGCTGCGTATTCGGGCCGTGGCTTAGCGAAGGGTCAATTAGCAAACAGTTACCCAGGTGGAAACACAAGGAAGAGGAAGAAGATCAGTATGGAGAAGATGAAGAGGTGAAGGAAGAGGAGGAACAGTAGGAGTTAGAGGAGGAGAAGGGATAGGGAGGAGGAGGAGGAGGAGTTTCTGAGGGCTTGTGTGTCATGTCTGAGGTCAAAGTTTGGTTTTTCTGCAAGATTGAATGGTATTAAGTGGAGAGCTTCATTTTGACCTGAAAATAGGATGTTTGGGAAATTGGTTGAGCAGTTGTGGATTTGTGTTTAGAGTTTTGAGAAAAAGAGGCATAATTTTAAGAAATGTGTTTAAGCAATCGAGAAAAACTGTAATAGTGAGAGAGGACTTGTTTACTTTAGTATCACGTACCCACGTACAATCTTTCCCTAACCTTTTGGATGTTTTATTCAGGATGTGAATCCATATTTCTAGTGTCAAAGTGCTGTGCTTTGTTCACCAACCACCCACCCTGATCATCTGCCTGTGCCGTCCAGAAACGTAACCCTTTCTACACGATTCCTATAGAGTCACAATTGTGAATATTTACCTCTTTTCTCAGTTTTTTATCTTTTGGTTTGGGACTGAAAAAGATATTCAGCAAAGTCAACTCTGGTAAAATTGGATGAACATTTTTCTATATTGTCTGAAGTTTCATTGACTAAACCATTGATCTGAGACAATAATCACTAAATGAATCGATAACAAAAATAACATTAGCCTGTTGAAAACAGATGCCATCAGTACCGGGGAAAACGGTGCTGTGGGCGAAATTACTGATTGAAATTATTTTTTTGCCTTTTTAAACTCGCCGATGTTGTAGCTTCGATTCTAAGTGGGCGCCATCTTGATTATTGCACAAATACCTGCAAACTGTCTGCCTGCAATCGACATTTCTGCAGAGAGGAAATATAGTGGTGCAGTGGTTAGCACTGTTGCCTCATAGAAAGAAGATTGTGGGTTTAAACCCTGGTTGCCCTGGCTTCCTCCCACTGTCCAAAGACATGCATTTTAGAATAATTGGTGTCTTTGAAATTGTCCTTGTGTGAGTGGTTGTTTGTCTATGTGTGGCACTGTGATGGACTGGAGACCTGTCCAGGGTGTACACTGCTTTTGCCCAGTGTAAGCTGGGATTGGCTCCAGCCCCCGAAACCCTGTACGCAGGATAAGCGGTTGACGATGGATGGATGGAAATTTACATGTAAAGGATACTGAAAAGTTATTAGTAAACTAATCAAGTGATTTGTAACTGTTATGTTTTGTCTTTCTATTTTGGGAAAGTTGTGTTTTCGATAAGTGACATGAATATTGACGTTCAAGACATTTATTTGTCCCTGAGGGGAAATTAGTTTTGCTGCAGTAGCAAAGAAGTTAACACACAGTACATAACAACAAAGACGACAACATCAATTAAAAATACAGGGTCAGACCAATGGGTAAATGAATACCACAACATTAAAAGTTTAAGTTCAAGTCAGCCTTATGTGCAGACGTTACCTATTCTTTACAGAGTTAAGCAGATAAATAGCAGAGGGTACGAAGGTGAATTTATATCGATATGTTTTGGCTGGTGGTTGACTGAAGCGGGAACCAGAAGGCAGCATCTTAAATTCTGCATGCAGGGGGCGAGAACTATCAGACATGATGGATTCTGCCTTTTTAAGCACATGTCTATTGTACAGTTCAGTTAGTTTTAACTTTATTTACCATTGCTAATGTGTTTTTCGGTTTTAAACTTAGAGAAGCATACCAGCAAATACATGAAAAAGTAAAGACGGACTCAATAAAAGATTTATAAAACAATGTCATCAGGGATCTGTCCAATAGACACTTAGTTAGCTTTCTCAGACAGAAAAGACATTGCTGACTTTTCTTACTCAGCATATCTGTGTTTAGTTCAAAGGTCAACTTGTTATCAATGATGATTCCCAGATACTTATATGACTCAACAATTTCAACCTCTTTACCATCTATAATCGTCTTTTCAGGAGTTGGATGGTGACGTCTAATCTAGTTGGACTGTCAAATCAAACAATATTTCAGTCAGATTTCACATCAAACTGGAGGGATAATAAATAATAACTACTCTAATAATAAATTCTAAATTTAATTAAACTAAAATAAAAGTCCCTAATTTTTAGAAAAAATGAAATTGAAAGTGTAGTTTGAAGTGATGAAGTGTAGTCTTAACCAATTTTATAATAAACACTCAACACATCATAACAAATGAACAGCTGTAATGCCTCCTCTTCTTTCATCCCCTCTTATAGAGCTACCACTTTTCTACTTTCTCATGTCACGTGAGACGATTGAAGCACATGCGATTGGTCTGTGAGTTTCCTGGGCCGCTAAACCAGTACAGTAAATGCTAGAAAAGCTGTGCGGGTTAAAATTGAAACGCGAGGTAGTAAGTCTCAATAATAAATCGGCTGTAGGTTGGCGGTCCGGAGAGGACAGCGGCTGGGTCCGGATCCGGACCACGGTCCACCTATTAATGACCACTGGTATAGATATTTCATCAAGTGAAGCAGTAATGAGTAATGAGTTGGTGCTGAGGCAAAGGATCTCAGATAGTTTGCTAAACTCCAGCCAGAAGTTTTTTTAGATGTCATCATCAGTTACAGTTGGACAGATTGCCTCAAGTCCATGTTGTAATATCAGTGAACAGTATTGTGAGGTTTATGCTGCACTTTGAGGACTTCTTGCCCTTGTTGACTCAAAAGTTGAGATTGAAAGTTGATGCTTGATAAATCATTTCACCACAAGTTCCATTCAGTAGCTCTTCTGGAGCTTTGGATCAGTTACATGATCTTCTTCAGCAGATGGTGATAACGCAGAGGTCAGGGAATATTTGAACTTTGAAGCCAAAACACAAAATCCCTAAAATGATCAGAGGAATGGAAATTTGAAAATCTACATTTCAGTGTAAACATGCCGACTCCATCTGCTGAGAAACATCATGTGATGTACCTGAAAGATCCACAATAGTTTGTGGTTTATTTGTTTATTTGCTTTTACTTTCTTTCTATTCTTTGTACCATTTTGGGCTAGGGCAACATGCAATACTACTGGCTTCTGGAATTATACTGTAGTTTAGTCAGATGGTGGTGATCTCTGTACATGTTTAGTGACCTCAGATTGACCCACTTTTAATGTGAAGTCAAACAATGTGTGAGTGAGTGACTGGTGGAGCAGAAAAAATACCTGACAGAAACTTCTTAAAGGAGAAAATCAGCTCTCACACAGTAAAGGGGTCCTGCTGAGAGAGCAGTTTCCTACATATTCACATATTTACATGTAGAGGATTCTGAAAAGTCTAGTAGTTAACTGATCCAGTGATTTGTAACAGTTTGTTTTGTCTTCCTTGTTTGTTAAAAAAATATATATAAATGCAGGTTCACCCAGCTGTCATAGAATATTTTCACTTTGAAGCCAACGTGGACATGAAGTCCTAAAAATGCTCAGAGGAAGATGAATTTGAAAATCTACATTTCAAAGAAGACTGGGTGACTTCATCTGCTGGTTGCAGTCTGTTTTCTTTTTTTGTTGTTTCCAAGGTTAAGAATAATCATTTACTCTCAGTATGTTGGTAGAGTTTTGATTTGTATGTTAGAGAAAATGTGTTATTCCATATTCTTTATATAGTATTTATTATTATTATATATAGTTATATCAAGAAGGTTACTTATTTCTTTTGCATTTTTATGATTTAAGTTGATATTTAGCTTTTCTATAGATGACATGCGTTTATATATTTAAAATACTATTTTGTGCTTTCAAGGATGTACTGGTTGTGTTGGACAGTCTCTGATCCTGAATGTTTCTGATGCCGATCTGTGTCTTCATATTTCCCATTAAATATAATTGAAATTGCTTTAATCCAGTATGATGCTGAGGTCAAAGGTCATGAACAAGACTTTTCTTATCTGCTTTCCCAGGCTGGCTACTCTGGAATATTTGGCAAATCAGAAAAGACAGTGGGATTATAAAAAGAAATGAATGGATCGTGAGAAGCTGTGATGGACAAAGTAAGATTTCTTTCTTTTTTTTTTAATTGAGCTTATTTTGCTACATGTTCATTGGTGGTTAAAGCAAAAGTAGAGAAATCTTCATCCTTGTAGAAAACATTGTATGTGTTTGTGTGTGTGTGTGTGTGTGTGTGTGTGTGTGTGTGTGTGTGTGTGTGTGTCCTCAGTGAAGTGTATCAGTCTCTGCAGTAGTTTCCAGCTGCAGCAGTCAGTTCAGTTTTCTGTTCAGTCTGACTGAGGAAGGTTTTTGTACGACACTTTTTCACTGTCTGAACAACCACTGACTGTTGATTTCATGATAACTCTCACAGTAGTAAACTGCTGCATCTTCAGTCTGGACTCCACTGATGGTCAGAGTGAAGTCAGAGTTCTTGAGTGCTAGCATAGTAAATGAGGAGTTTAGGAGTTTCTCCATCTCTCTATTGGTACCAGTGTAACTAGTTAGAACCATAAATATCCTGACTGGTCCTACATCTGATGGAGACGGAGCCTTCTTGTTTATATATATGTCATTCTATGATAAACACGTTCATTTTGTACAGTACGATGTTGCTGGACCACAAAGTCCAATAACACGGTTGCTGAATGTAAAATTTAATACAGTTTCCTCCATTATAAAGTTGTAGCTGTTGTTTCCCACAGTAATAAGGATTTGTACATTCTTCTTGTGTTAGCTCCTGTCTCCAGAGACAATAGAGCCAATGTTGTATTCCCCAAAATAGTTCTGAGACTGACAACATTAAGTGGAGAGAGTTTGTGCTGAGATTGTATTTCTGATTCCAAGGTCAAGAACTTTAAATGTCAATGTATTTGTTGAATTTTTTGTTGCATGTAAAAAAATGCTTTGTATTCAGTAATAGTTATGTGTAGATGTAGTCAGATGACGTCCGTGATTCATGATTTTTTAATAATTCCAATTGATATTTAGCTGTTCTTTTCACAACTGTCACATCCCCGGCTTGTCTAGGGGCGTGGGACTAACAAAGAGAAATAAACCGGGTGGAAAAAACCATGGGTGACCCAAAACACGTCTAGTTAATGTATTTATTTTAAATTAGTAAAAAAAAAAGGTGTTTAACAACTTAAAGCGATCTTTCATCCTATCAGAGATGATATGGGGTTTGTTATCTAAAGTAAATTAATTAACAAGTTATTCAGCGAAAAATATGCAACACAATACACGGTCTCTACGGCTCCCAAAGTGCTGGTGAGGCACATGTGGAGATCGCCGCTCCTCTCACTACACCGGCTTCCAGTTGGTCGTGAACACCGGGCCGACGGCTGCCACCGCAGAGTCACCAGACATACAGCGCGAGAAGGAGTTAAGATCACGTCCCGCTACGGACCACACAATAAACCACACAGTAAGTCATACAGTCTAACACGAGCAGCCAAGGAAGAGTGAGAGTCAGAGCACTTCACTGGCTCAGCTTGAAACCAGGACCAAGGACCAGGTACACACCTGCAGAAAAGAGGCACCCACAGCAACACAAGCACAACCCACAGACCTCATGGGTCGTAACAACAACATTTTTATATTTGAAATAATATTTTGTGAGTTGAGGGAGTTTTGTTTGGACCATTTTTTACCATGAAGGTGTCTGATGCTGATCTGTCTTCATATTTCCTTTAAACTGGAGCCAGAATGAGATAGAGGTCAAAGGTCATGGCCAAGCACAATAGCTGTTAAAGGAACAATGGTGACATTTTCAGTCCACTTAATGAAATTTTGTATGTGTTGACTGTGTGTGTGTGTGTGTGTCCTCAGTGAAGTGTATCAGTCTCTGCAGTAGCTTCCAGCTGCAGCAGTCAGTTCAGTTTCTGTTCAGTCTGACTGAGGGAGGTTTTTGTATGACGCTTTTTCACTGTGTGAACACATACTGACTGTTGATCCAATGATAACTCTGACAGTAGTAAACTGCTGCATCTTCAGTCTGGACTCCACTGATGGTCAGAGTGAAGTCAGAGTTTGATCCACTGCCTGTAAAACGACCTGGAATCCCTGATGCTCGAGTGCTAGCAACGTAAATGAGGAGTTTAGGAGTTTCTCCATCTCTCTGTTGGTACCAGGCTAAAAGGTGGTAGTTGCTCGAAACATGAACATTCTGACTGGTCCTACATTTGATGGAGACGGAGCCTCCCAGAGCAGAGCTCACTGCTCCAGGCTGAGTCACTGTGACCTGGCCTCTGGACTCTGAGGATACAGAGACAAAAACATAAAGCAGCGTCATGGTTTTGTGGGCTTCATTTCAGAGGGACGGATGTTCATAGAGGAGAGGAGTTTGATTCTCTGGACTTTACCTGTGAAGCAGCAGCAGAGGAGAGTCCAGATGAGGACGCAGATCAAAGTCATGTTTTTGATGAGGAGGATTTCTGTGGCTTCTGTTGTCATGAAGGACAGCTGTCAGTCATCCAGTGTTCAACTCTCAGGACTATAAACTCTCCCAGAGCACTGGAGCATGGTGCTGCTGATGCAAAGTGGCTCTCTATGGAAATGCTCTGACTGACACCAGCAGGGACTTGGATTACTCTGATGATGCAGTTTATCAATGGATCAATCAATTTATCAATTGATAAGATTTTTAAAAAACCTCTTTTATATGATTTTTGTTAAATATTTTGTTTAAAATATGTTCTGAGTTATTTCAGTTAAGTGATAGAGAAAAAAATTTAAATTTAATTTAAAATAAACTAGTGCTGGGCAACGATTAAATTTTTAAAATGATTTTCTTGAAAATTGAAAATTTAATAATGAATTCTAAAGTAGTGTATTGCTTGATTTAAATGTACTGCTACATACACAAAAATGCAAAACATGTGGTTTGCAAAGAGCTTTTTACCAGCAGTATTCCCTTTACACAGCAGCAATAAAATATTTCTTGTAAATCTCAACTTAAACATTAATGTAATCAAATCAAATATTAAACCACAGCTATTTACCACTGCCAGGGAATTACCTTTTATCTAGCTTGTTGAAACAAGTTACCATCAGAGTCCAGTTTTCTTGGGATTGGGAACATAGAAACAGTCTATGTTCAGTAGAAAGTGTCCCTGTTACAGTGAGGTGAAGTGGTCGAGCACAAGGTGTACTGGGGTTCCCGTGAAACTGTCGTGGTCGTGGTTGTGCTCGCCTCACGCACACGCCCGCCTGCTGCCAAAGTTGAGTTGTCTTGAATTTTTTGTACGTGACGCGCAGCACAAATCATTGGAAGAGAGACTGATCCTCGCTGTTTGTGAGTTTCCAGAATCTAAATAGTTATCAGGACATCAACAGGAGGGAATTCACATGGCAGAGCATCCCCGCAAAACTAAATCCAGGCCTATCAGGTAAAGTTAGTCTGTGTATAATTTTAATTTATGTTAAAGGCTGCGGCTGTGTAGCGCACAGAAGCCGTTGCCATGGTTACTATCCATAGAGCGCCGGCCGTTCACTCGCGGAGAGCTGTCTCCCTGTCTGTTCACCTGAGAACCTGCCGAAGCCTCTCCGCTGCTTGTTTGGGTTATTTTGCAGGCTGATCAACATCCCACCTCTCCTGTGACCCATGGTTTGATTGTAGGCCTATGTGTATTCAGAGCCAGTGAGCAACGGACTTTCAAAATAATAATTTAAAAAAACTGTCGCCGTTAATTAATGAATGCTTTAACGCGATAATAATGCCTTAACGCAGCCCTAAAATTAACATATCAAATTAAAACAGTCATATTTTCACATGTCAGCTGATAAAATGTTACAAACAGAAGCTATTTTTGGTGAGTTTGTTTGTGTCAAAATCAGAGAGCCGTGTCTCTCTACAGTGAGAGGTTTTTGTACGGCGGCTCAATGAGTTTGTATCACTGTGGTTGACTTTTGGTGGAGGAACCAGACTGGATGTTGGAAGTAAGTTTCTTCTCAAATACTAAATGCAATATTATCAAGTTCTGCTTTAAATTCAACTTTTCAACGTTTAAGGCAGATAAATATGTCTTATCTTTTAATTATAAAACTTTTATTGTTCATGTTTTTATTTCTCTTCCTTTACCTTGGAGGCTAACTCAGAGCAGCTTAACTAAACTGTTCTTCACACAGTCCTGTCAAAATGAAATATAATCAACTTGGAAGTGAAGTAAATATAAAACTTTAATCTTAATGTAAAAATGCTTAGATTAGTTAATTTTAAAATGCTCTCCACAATAATGGCTGTTGTTGTGATTAAATACAATTCACTTTCATGTAAAACTGAAGTAAAGATAAATATGAGTGTTTTAAAAATGTTGCTTATTGTTATGAATTTGGAAAAAGAATACAGTATTTCCATATTAATAGTGAAAGGACAACTGGCACTACTTTCAACACAGTGGTCAGTGTATCTGTCAGTAAGTGAAGTGATACAGCTGAGCAGTGATACCTGTGTGAATGAATTTGCACTTGAAAAGTAACGACGTTTAAACTGTATCTAGTGGTTCAACTCATCATTATAGCTGTTAATATAAGTGAAGAAACACTTTGAAATCCAGATGAAGAACATCTGATTGTTGTCAGATCATTTCTGTTTTGGTTTCAACTGAATAAATTATTGTACAGTCAAGTTTTTTGATGATCTTGATAAGAAAGTTTGATATTTTATTTCCAGTGTAGTTTGATATATTTCAGGTCGTTCTGTATGATGATTCTCTCTGTGCTGATTTGCATGAGAGGCTTCTTAAAGGGAAGTGAAACAATGTGTGAGTGAGTGACTGGTGGAGCAGAAAAAACATCTGACAGAAACTCCTTAAAGGAGAGAATCAGCTCTCACACAGTAAAGGTGTCCTCTAAGCTGATTGGTGTCTCCTAGGTGATGTCCGTCCCACCCTGACGGTGCTGCCCCCCTCCAGTGAGGAGCTGCAGCAGGGGAAGGCCACGCTCATGTGCCTGGCCAACAAGGGCTTCCCCTCAGACTGGAGTCTGGCCTGGAAGGTGGACGGCAGCAGCAGCAGCAGCAGCTGGGAGGAGAGCAGGAGCCCCGGGGTGCTGGAGAAGGACGGCCGCTACAGCTGGAGCAGCACCCTGAGGCTCCCTGCAGACCAGTGGAGGAAGGTGGGCTCTGTGACCTGTGAGGCCACCCAGGGCTCCCAGGCTCTGGTCTCAGAGACACTGAGGAGAGACCAGTGTTCCCAGTCCTGACCTGACTCACTGGGACTCTGCTACTGGTTTTACTCTGCTACTGCTCTCTGAAATCTGTAACACCCTCTCTCTGTGTCTCTACTTTCCCCTCAGTCACTCTCTAATTTCGTTTTTCAATTGCAAGTTTATTTTCTTGATGTAATTTTGATTATTTCTACACAATAAAAACCAGTTCATCACAATACTTGTTTTCATTTATGTTATTGTGAAAGTAACAGTTCAGTGAGCGGCTGGCTCACTTGGTAGAGCACTTGCCCCATTTATAAGGCTGAGTCCTTACTGCAGCAACCTGGGTTTCACTGTTCTATTGAAAATACAGGCTACAAATGCCCAAAAAATATCTTTAAAAAAAGAACAGATCATGCTGTGTTAAAAGTTCCATAATAACCCCGAAATGTTTAATTAAGCTAAGTTAAAAGGCATGTATTCATCCTTTGTGGATTCCTTAAAGCTTTAGGGACACCAGCTTTATTAAACTTATTGTTCTTTTTTGTTTGGTAGGAAAGGTAATTTAATACATATTTAAATGTAAATGAGGTAATACTGTATGTTATGAAGTGTGTGATTGGCAGAAAGTGTTGAAACGGGCTTCTTCTTTACATAGAAATAAATATTCTATTTTAAAAAACTAAACAAATGTTAAAATGTTGCTACCACTAGTAACTTATCTACTTTTCAACTCATCTACAGTAGATATGTATATATAGCATTGCCCTACATATTTACATATTGACACGATGAGCATTTGTGTAATCTCGTGAGACTTGGTGCAATTCAAACATGGCAGCGCGCAGCTAAACAAACATTTCATGAAAACAAACAATCCGCCAATTTAAGCCAACAAATATTAACAGTCAAATTGCTCTGGAGGACCTCGAAGACGAGTGTTTGGAGGACCTTGAAGTTTACATTGATGAGTGTTTTCACCGAGTGGCCATGGGGAAATCAAAGAGAAACTACACTGAAGATTCACCTGGAGCATCACTGGAAGCAGTCTCCTCACAAGGCGCAGATTTCACAGAGATCCTGGATTCAATAGACAAGAAATTGTCTAGCTTTGATGCCCGATTAATTCTGGTGGAAGTACTTCAGAAAGAGTTACAGGGTCTGCGGGAATCCCTTGAGTTCAGCCAGAAACGGATGGTTGAGCTCGTGGCAGAAAACAAGGTCCGCCAAGGTTTGGTTAAATCCCTCACGGAGGGAATGATGTGGCTCTCGGCGGAAAATAAAAACATTAGAGGAGCGATCATCAATCTCCAGGCTCGTAGTATGCGGGATAATCTGGTAATTTTGGGCATCACGGAGCAGGCCCGCCGTCAGGGGGGGGGTCAAAGGGTACAGATGACCCCGGCCCGAGGCCTTGGGGCCCATACAAAGGTCTATGGTTAACCCTTAAATGTGATCAAGTTAGACACTTTACTAACGGTCTTTTATAAATAACAAAACTTTTTAGATGTATTTACATGAAAAATAAATTTATTGTCATTAAAACATATTTCAAACTTGTCATCTGATAACCGCCCCCCCCCACCCCCCTCATGCTGTTTAATTCGGGCACATCGCTAGCACACACACACAGGTGCATACAACATGCACACATAGACACACACATACAGGCGCATACAACACACACACCACACAAGGATACAACACACACTAGCCTACACTACATCCCTTAAGTATAATTTATACTTCTGCAACGAATTGATGGCGTGGCCTCTGCGTAGCCCCCTACCCTACACTGTCACCTACGCCATAGCCTGACGTGCACTTCTTCAAAAATGTAACCACACATCGAGGTAACGCAAACCGTAAGCACTGTGATTTGTCGGCAGCCTCACAATACCTCAGAGCCGATAGAAAGTGTCCTGTGCTTTGAAGTAACTTTTACTAGCGGCCAAAACAGTGGCTGTAACTCGTGGATCAATATATTTGACCATCAGAACCTGAGCGAAATGACTCGTTTCACTATCAGAATGTGATCCATTCGGTCGATATCATTTGAAAAGGCTACACCAGCCACACGTATAGAATTCGTGAAAGAGACGGACAAGAAACGCACAAGTATAAATGCATGGCTACGTGCGTAGCCTACAGGGTAGCTTCGCACATAGATCCTAGGCAGGAGTATAAATCAAGCTTAGTTGAATGATGACCACACTTAAGCTCACCTCTTGTAATGTTCGCGGAGTTGGTTCAAGGGAAAAGAGATTAAATTGTTTTAATCTAAATAATGTGCAAGCAGACATTGTCCTACTACAGGAGACTCATTTATCCAAGACTGCAGATAAACTAACCTCACCACAGTTTCCTCACTCGTACTCTGCCTGTTTTAACTCAAAACAAAGAGGTGTCACCATTATGATAAACATCATCTGAACCTGTTTGGTCTGATGGCCTTCAGCACATAAGCCTTTATTGTTGTTTTGTATCCTTACTGTGAGTCGGTGGTTTTATGGTGTTAGTGGAATGCATGTCTTTAACTGCCGTGTTGTTGCTGTAGTATGAAAGAGGCTCAGGAGCGTGAACAGAGCTGAATCTGACCCGGTGTCCCCACATTAAAAGCAGAATAGTGTCTGATGCAACCAGGAGAGAAAACAGGCTTGTGCTTCGTTTCTAACTGAGTTTTGAGCCCATTGACAATAAGGCAATGGAAGCTGGATTAATTTCATTGAAAAACTTACATATAGTCCCATTAAGAATGAACTGTTGATCTCGATTCACTTGTCTGGTTTTGAGCTTTTTATTTACAGTCTATAGTTTTGAGGTGCATGTAAAAGAACATGTTTTATTGCATATATTTCATAAAAAGTATATGCAGTTATAATTAAATTATACAGTGGGTACGGAAAGTATTCAGACCCCTTTAAATTTTTCACTCTTTGTTTCATTGCAGCCATTTTCCAAAAATCAAAAAAGTTCATTTTATTTCTCAGTAATGTACACTCAGCACCCCATCTTGACAGAAAAAAAACAGAAATGTAGAAATTTTTGCAAATTTATTAAAAAAGAAAAACTGAAATATCACATGGTCATAAGTATTCAGACCCTTTGCTCAGTATTTAGTAGAAGCACCCTTTTGATCCAATACAGCCATGAGTCGTTTTGGGAAAGATGCAACAAGTTTTTCACATCTGGATTTGGGTATCCTCTGCCATTCCTCCTTGCAGATCCTCTCCAGTTCTGTCAGGTTGGATGGTAAACGTTGGTGGACAGCCATTTTCAGGTCTCTCCAGAGATGCTCAATTGGGTTTAAGTCAGGGCTCTGGCTGGGCCATTCAAGAACAGCCACGGAGTTGTTGTGAAGCCACTCCTTCATTATTTTAGCGGTGTGCTTAGGGTCATTGTCTTGTTGGAAGGTAAACCTTCGGCCCAGTCTGAGGTCCAGAGCACTCTGGAAAAGGTTTTCGTCCAGGATATCCCTGTACTTGGCCGCATTCATCTTTCCCTCGATTGCAACCAGTCGTCCTGTCCCTGCAGCTGAAAAACACCCCCACAGCATGATGCTGCCACCACCATGCTTCACTGTTGAGACTGTATTGGACAGGTGATGAGCAGTGCCTGGTTTTCTCCACACATACCGCTTAGAATTAAGGCCAAAAAGTTCAATCTTGGTCTCATCAGACCAGAGGATCTTATTTATCACCATCTTGGAGTCCTTCAGGTGTTTTTTAGCAAACTCCATGCGGGCTTTCATGTGTCTTGCACTGAGGAGAGGCTTCCGTCGGGCCACTCTGCCATAAAGCCCCGACTGGTGGATTGCTGCAGTGATGGTTGACTTACTACAACTTTCTCCCATCTCCCGACTGCATCTCTGGAGCTCAGCCACAGTGACCTTTGGGTTCTTCTTTACCTCTCTCACCAAGGCTCTTCTCCCCCGATAGCTCAGTTTGGCCGGACGGCCAGCTCTAGGAAGGGTTCTGGTCGTCCCCAAAGTCTTCCATTTGAGGATTATGGAGGCCACTGTGCTCTTAGGAACCTTAAGTGCAGCAGAAATTTTTTTGTAACCTTGGCCAGATCTGTGCCTTGCCACAATTCTGTCTCTGAGCTCTTCAGGCAGTTCCTTTGACCTCATGATTCTCATTTGCTCTGACATGCACTGTGAGCTGTAAGGTCTTATATAGACAGGTGTGTGGCTTTCCTAAACAAGTCCAATCAGTATAATCAAACACAGCTGGACTCAAATGAAGGTGTAGAACCATCTCAAGGATGATCAGAAGAAATAGACAGCACCTGAGTTAAATATGAGTGTCACGGCAAAGGGTCTGAATACTTATGACCATGTGATATTTCAGTTTTTCTTTTTTAATAAATTTGCACACATTTCTACATTTCTGTTTTTTTCTGTCAAGATGGGGTGCTGAGTGTACATTACTGAGAAATAAAATTAACTTTTTTGATTTTTGGAAAAAGGCTGCAATGAAACAAAGAGTGAAAAATTTAAAGGGGTCTGAATACTTTCCGTACCCACTGTATACATGTAAATGTGAGCCATTTTGATTATGAGATTTTCTGATGCTGATCTGTGCCTGAGACTGAGGTAAAAGGTCATGACAGAGACTTTTCTTCTTAACGGTCCCAGGGTGGCTCCATTGGATGACTTGGCAAATAAGACAAGAGAATGGCACATTAAGATATGAATGGATGGTGAGATGTTGTGATGGAGAAACTAATTTATTATTCAACAATATATTTTTATCATTGACCTTGTTTTGTTTAATCAAGGTCAATGATATGTGTGTGTGTGTGTGTGTGTGTGTGTGTGTGTGTGTGTCCTCAGTGAAGTGTATCAGTCTCTGCAGTAGCTTCCAGCTGCAGCAGTCAGTTCAGTTTCCGTTCAGTCTGACTGAGGGAGGTTTTTGTACGACGCTTTTTCACTGTGTGAACACATGCTGACTGTTGATGTAATGTTCACTCTGACAGTAGTAAACTGCTGCATCTTCAGTCTGGACTCCACTGATGGTCAGAGTGAAGTCAGAGTTTGATCCACTGCCTGTAAAACGACCTGGAATCCCTGATTCTCGAGTGCTAGCATAGTAAATGAGGAGTTTAGGAGTTTCTCCATTCTCTGTTGGTACCAGGCTAAAAGGTGGTAGTTGCTCCAAACACGAACATCCTGACTGGTCCTACATCTGATGGAGATGGAGCCTCCCAGAGCAGAGCTCACTGCTCCAGGCTGAGTCACTGTGACCTGGCCTCTGGACTCTGAGGATACAGAGACAAAAACATAAAGCAGCGTCATGGTTTTGTGGGCTTCATTTCAGAGGGACGGATGTTCATAGAGGAGAGGAGTTTGATTCTCTGGACTTTACCTGTGAAGCAGCAGCAGAGGAGAGTCCAGATGAGGACGCAGATCAAAGTCATGTTTTTGATGAGGAGGATTTCTGTGGCTTCTGTTGTCATGAAGGACAGCTGTCAGTCATCCAGTGTTCAACTCTCAGGACTATAAACTCTCCCAGAGCACTGGAGCATGGTGCTGCTGATGCAAAGTGGCTCTCTATGGAAATGCTCTGACTGACTCCAGCAGGGACTTGGATTACTCTGATGATTCTGTCTAGCAATGGATCAATACTCACATTTTGTGTCTGATATTTAAAATGTGATGTGTTCACAGGGACATGTTGTTTATTTGTTTTTTGTTTTATCAGTTAGTTTGAAAATGTCACGCTCTGCCGGTTGGCCATCCTTGGTGTTGCACTTTTGTGTTTAGTTAGTGTTATTTTGGTCTGTTGGGTTTTGGGGGTCTGTCTTGTCTTTCGTCTAGTGTTCGGTAACCCTTGTCATGTCTGTTACCCCAGTGATCCCTCTGCATGTCTGTCTCTGTTTTCCCCTGCGCTCTCTCTCTCTCTCTCTCTCTCTCTCTCTCTCTCTCTCTCTCTCTCTCTCTCTCTCTCTCCCTACCTGTGCCTCGTTAGCCTCATGTCTTTCACCTGTGTTGCTCCCGCCCTGCTCGTTAGTCCCTGTGTATATATACCTGGTGTTTCTGTCTTGTCTTTGCCTGGTCATTGTTCATGTTACCCCCCAGTCTGTTGTGCGTGAACTCTCTGCCTGCCTGTAACCAGCCTTCCTTGTCTTGTCTCCCTGTACTTTTGAATTTTGGATTTCTGTTATTCAGCCACTCACCTGTAAGTGTGCTCGCTTTTGGTTATATTAAAACCCTTCGTTGAACTATACCTGCTCCGCTCTGTGTCCTGCGTTTGGGTCCTCCAACCTGCCTCCACACCACGATCGTGACAGAAAAAGTAGTTCAGTAGTTAACATTGTCATTTGAATATTTCATTGTTGATTCTTAGGTACATGAAATGGACAAACATACCATCTTCATGTAGGAGGTTTTTGCTTGAGACAGGAAATATTTAAGACAGTTAAAACAATAAAAGCCTTACAGTCTTCACTATATGTGAAATATTTAATTAAAGAAAATACATAAGAGGAAAACTGTGCCTGTTACTACTTTTTATCTTTAGTCCTGAAAACCATCTGTTGTCATGGTTCAGCAGTGATGCCTATCGGTTGCCATGGTTACTGAGTTCAGAGAGGGAAATGAAACCAGTTTCATCCAATCTGAGGAAGATCGACACACTAGCAGCCTCCTCTCCTCCTTTCCTACAAGTGTTCTCATGTTAGGCTCTGTCACTTTAAGAGGGTAACCTCTGACCCTGAGGTGTGACTATGGCTGTGTCCGAAATCCCCACTCATTCACTACTCCCTACCCCCTATGTAGGGAGTTGTATGCATTAAATAGTGAGCTCACTCGCATTGTTAAAACACTTTCGGACACTACCCCGATCGTTATTTCAGCGCCGTTAATTACGTAATTGCCGTCGGCCAATCAGTTTTTTCTATTAGCAGAATGCATGATGGTATATATGGCTTGGTTAGTGACCATCGGTTGTAAACTACTTTTCAAAATGCATTCTGGGATACATTGAGTGGACTATATAGGGTATAATAACTCTCACTATATAGTCCACCATAGTGAGTAGTGGGTGATTTCGGACACAGGGACAGGGACATATGTTTCTTATGATCGCAGGATCTCTGGATCTCTGGAATGTTTCCAGAGATCTACTGGATCTCTACTTCTAACTCGCAAGGAAAACCTTTGGCAAAACTATTTAACTTGCAAAACTTTCTGACTCACAAGGAAAATATTTTGTCTTCAAAGAGGACATATTAGCAATCAGAACTTTTCAGTGACACAAAAAAAGGCCTGTTTATTTTTAATTACAAACTTTTTATTGCAGTGCGATAAATATGCTCTCAAAAATCTTTTTTGTTTGCTTGCATTAAAAAGACAAAAAACCTTGTTACTTATACAAGCCTTTTCCTAACGTGTTATCCAAAATGATTTATCCAGAGCAGAAGGGGCA
>NW_024040816.1:0-24580 GCF_014851395.1 Micropterus salmoides | reverse complement strand
TTCTTATCATGAGCCAGCGCTTGGCGACATACTTGATGACAAACTGCTGCCAACACATATCCCTCAGAAATACAAAAACAGTAAAAATGGTAGTGGTACAGACTGAAAGTGAAAGACAACGAGGGCCACAATGGAAATAAGTTTGTAACTTTCTTGTGTTATCCTCGACAGTAATATATCACTGTGATGGCATCTTGTTATGCATTTTTTTTACTGTCTAGTAAATCAAATAAAAAAAATGGAACTTATATGATAGTAATATTAATGATAACAATAATAGGACTCTACAACTTCAGAGCCAGAAACACTGCAAGAAAGCAACAGAAGAGAGAGGGCAGGGACAAGAAAGCACAAGACTATGGGAGAAGGTAGAAGGCGAGTTAGTAACATGCATTATGTGATAATGCATGGAGATGGAGAGAGTGGAGCTCAGTGCATCATGGGAAGCGTAGGCCTATAGCAGCATAACTAAGGATGGTTCAGTGAAAGTAATATAGTAACGTAACTAGTTACTTTTTCACCCTGTAGTAAGTAAAGTAATATTTTACTTTTTTAAGGAGTAAATTTTCTGAGTAACGGACAAACAGCTTTACAGCAGGTCACTAATTGAATACATCCGAAGAAAAAGGAACAAGTAACGTTAGTATTAGTTCCATTGGTTTATTCGAAGTAAGAAAAGAAGAGAAATTTGGACACTGGAGGGCCCACATGTATTATTTAGCACAGAGACAGAGTGTGTTGGTCACCGTAGCTTCTCCTGGTCACTTGGAAAGGGAGGGACATGGGACATAAAGAAATATACAGTAACTTTTTTTTTTTAGTGATGGCGAGATGGAGCTTCATGAAGCATTGAAGCTTTCCATCCAGTTGGTTCACATCATGGGCCGAAGCTTCACGGTGCTTGATTTGCTCTACTGTGCCATCCAGTGGACAATAATGTAAACAGAGCAGAGTGATTATAAGGCAACACAGCTTTGGTGTTTGAAGCTTTGAATTGAATAATTAATGAATATAATATAATAATCCCTTATTTGTAGAGCATTTTTCAAAAACAAGTTACAAAGTGCTTTAACAAGTGTAAAGATAATACAAAAAAAAGATAAGAGCATGAAAATTAATATAAAATTGATTAATTGAATGATGTTTGTGATGCCAATACATGACTGATTAGCTTTTTAATAAGGGTGTCCTTTATGATACGATGACGGTGTCAAAAGGAAAGTGGAAACAAGGGAGAGGGTTATGATAACTTGGTTTGTGACTTTAGATGATAGAGACAACATTTTATCATCTTTATTTAAAAATAACACTTCCACAGTGCTGAGCTTCATGCCCTTTCTTTTTTGGAGATGATTTTACTGCTTTAGAAATTATTATTACTGTAATATGGGTAAGAGTTTTTCTTACCAAAGCCACAAAATGTAAAAAAAAAAAAAAAAAAAAAAGTCAACACTTTTTTTAGTCATTTAAAATGAGCTGTTGATAAATCTAATTGTGTTCAATTTCAAGTCCACAAAATGTTGAGGACGGTCCATTGCATTTTGTTCCTCCTTTCGAATCGCACGCCAAACCCGCAAAGCATCTCCTGAATCTGTCAGTACGGCCGGCTTGCGAGGCTTCGACATCACTACATACGTCATCAACACAAGCCTTGATACGCGCTTCACAACAAAATCATCCTGCATTACTTGACACACGCTTCGAAGCCTCGATACGGACGGACACATCACTACTTTTTTTAATTCCTGCAAAATCATGTATTGGATTTACATATTTCGCAATATGGTTCCATCCATCCATCCATCTTCATCCGCTTATCTGGGATCGGGTCGCGGGGGGGCAGCTCCAGCAGGGAACCCCAAACTTCTCTTTCCCGAGCCACATTAACCAGCTCTGACTGGGGATCCCGAGGCGTTCCCAGGCCAGTGTGGAGATATAATCTCTCCACCTAGTCCTGGTCTTCCCCGAGGCCTCCTCCCAGCTGGACGTGCCTGGAACACCTCCCTAGGGAGGCTTCCAGGAAGCATCCTTACCAGATGCCCAAACCACCTCAACTGGCTCCTTTCAACGCAAAGGAGCAGCGGCTCTACTCTGCTCCTCGCGGATGGCCAGGCTTCTCACCCTATGCTCTAAGGGAGACACCAGCCACCCGCCTGAGGAAACCCATTTCGGCCGCTTGTACCGCAATCTCGTTCTTTCGGTCACGACCCAGCCTTCATGACCATAGGTGAGGGTAGGAGCGAAAATCGACCGGTAGATCTCTTTTCGCCACAACGGTGCGGCAAAGTGAGTGCATTACCGCCCCCGCTGCTCCGATTCTCCGGCCAATCTCCTGCTCCAGTCTCCCCTCACTCGTGAACAAGACCCCGAGGTACTTGAACTCCTTCACTTGGGGTAAGGACTCATTCCCTACCTGGAGTTGGCACTCCACCGTTTCCTGCTGAGAACCATGGTCACAGATTTAGAGGTGCTAATCCTCATCCCAACCACTTCGCACTCGGCTGCGAACCGATCCAGTGAGAGCTGCAGGTCATGGACCGATGATGCCATCAGGACCACATTATCCGCAAAAAGCAGTGACGAGATCCCAAGCACCCCGAACCGCAGCCCCTCCTCGCCATGACTACGTCCTTATGATCACGTCCGAACCCTCCGTTCCAGCACCCTGGAATAGACTTTACCGGGGAGGCTGAGAAGTGTGATACCCCTGTAGTTGGCACACACTCTCTGGTCCCCCTTTTTGAACAGGGGAACCACCGCCCCAGTCTGCCACTCCTTGGGCACTGTACCCGACTTCCACGCAATGTTAAAGAGACGTGTCATCCAAGACAGCCCCTCCACACCCAACCCAGGTGGAGGGCAGGATGATGCCAACTAGAGTAACACACTGAACAAAAATAAACACTTTTGTTTTTGCCCCCATTCATCCTGAACTGAACTCCCAAGATCTAAGACTTTCTCTATGTACACAAAAGCCCTATTTCTCTCAAATATTGTTCACAAATCTGTCAAAATCTGTGTTAGTGAGCACTTCTCCTTTGCCGAGATAATCCATCCACCTCACAGGTGTGGCATATCAAGATACTGTTAAGACAGCACAGGGTTGCACAAGTGTGTCTTAGGCTGGCCACAATAAATAGGACTTAAACCAGCTTAGAGCGGTTCCTTTAATGCCAGTTAAATGTTCCAGTCTCTGTGATAGGATCTACAGAGACAAGTCCTTTGTCTGATGCAATTAGAAGATCATTTGTAATTTTCACTAGTGCTTAGTGCTGTCTCCTCCTACCCCCCCCCCCCCCCCCCCCCCCCCACCCCCCCCAGAGGGCCTTATGGAAGTGAACATGACAGAGATCCCTATGGAGACGATAGAGCTGAAGTTCTCCAAGTTTTATGGCATTGAATTTGGAGGCCATTGGAAACCAAAGGACTGCAGACCTCGCTGGAAGGTAGGTTTATGCATTTTAAAAGTCTAGTAATTGTATAAACATGTAATGTACACTTAGTTAACAATATAAAAATATGTATATATAATATAATATAAAATAGAATGCAGTGTTTCCCCTCTTTTTTTTTTTTTTTTTTCCGGAAAAACTGTTAGTGTCGTGGAGCGGGCGTGTTACGGATATGTGGTGTTGTTAGGGCTAGGCGGTATATCGTATAATGATTTGAATGAATTTCAAAAGAGATGTAAAATTGACAATATCGTTTATAACGATATAGTTTGATGTTGAGTTAATTAATTTGTTTCCGTAAAGTCCTGCCTGCATTTGCTCCCCTCTCTCCCTCACCACGCAGCCCCGCCCCTCCCTCTGCGTCTGCCCCCCTTTAGCTCACAACATAGATGGTGGTCGACACTGCTGAAGACTTTGGGCCTGTACCACGAAGCAGGATCTGAGCTTATCCAGATAACTTCGGGTTAACCCTTGGTTTTCAGTACCATGACGGTGGTTCACTTCTTACTGGGGTAGATCGCCATGGTAACTTATGCTGAACGGCTAACCTGCTCCAGAGCAGGTTATGTTCCAGATAAGAGATCAACTCTATAAAAACGCTGCCTACTGACCAATCGGCTGTCTTGGGAAATGACATCATCATCTGTAGGAGATCCCACAGACTGTTTTATAGACTGCTTTTGTTTGCTGCAGTGATATGGAGAAACTTTTGTACAGCAATATCATCCTACAGAGACTGATTGAAAAGCCTTGTAAACTACTATTGTAGGTTTTTAGTTAGCCCACTTACTGCTTTGAAATGTGTTTTATATTTTTATTTGCTCCAAGTCTGTTTCACACAGCTTGTTGCAGACATTTAAATATATGGGTTTCATTTGTCTTTGTGAGGCTGAATACTATCAGCATATAGTTTGATATGGATTGAAATTAATTTTAATATGAATGTAGGCTATTTATTTTAGGTTGGTAGCTATCTTGTATTAGAGCAATTGGTCATGTACTGGCCCATCTTTTGCTATGTGGGCGCAGGTTATGTGCGGGGTTTTCAGTAGCCTAAATATCGAGATTCAGTCTTTCGACCACCTATTTGAGCACATTTTATGGCCTGAATAGATTTTTCATTTTGTTGCTGTATGAAGTTAATTTAGAACAATGTTTGGAACACTTTTGAGTGTGTTAAATAAATGAATCTCATTTTTGAAGTGACAAGAAGTTCTTAAAAGTGAGTTGGATTGACCACTTATTCAGTGTCCGAGTCTTTTAATGTGGAAACGCCAAGACACAGCCGAGCTGAAAGAACAAGGCTAAGATTTTCATAGATGCCATAAGAACACATCAAATCAACGCATTATTATAGACTATGCGGTTCATTTAGGCATTCACACTGTCTGCAATTTTCTGTCTTCCTGCATGTGTCAGCTGCAGCTGTGCTATTTAGACTATGTCTGTTTGTCTAATATTAGGCTACAGTTAGCTCCTGGTTTGTAAAATACGACTCTCTATTGCCAATGGACTTGGTTACAAGTCGCGACACAGTGGATATCTTACAAGCACAGACCAGGTAAAGCGGCAATGAACACACCAGTGCAGATGTCATTCGTTAGCTACCATGTTGGTACATGTGGCGCAGCAGCTGCTGTGAATGGAATTGCGGGTTGAAAAGTCCAGAAGACAAGTTTTTGTTTTTATAGCATAGCCTACTACTGATGGAGAAAGTCACTGCAGCAGACACACAGGGAGAGAGTGATGGCAAGAAGCGTGATATACAGATATATATTTGTATTGGTATTCTGCCTAAAAGGTACCGGGATATAACTTTTGGTCTGTATTGCCCAGCCCTAGGTGGTGTTGTAGACGCGGTGCACTAATTTTTGCCTGTTAGACTCATCACTTTCTCCGTTCCTCTGCGACATCTTTGCTGCTCAAGTTACTACCTCCTGATCATAGACAAAAAGCTCATCATGGAGCTTGTTACAGTTATGCTACATTCACGTATTGGGCGACAAGACCATGGATAGAGCCCTATGAAGTCTGTTTACAGTTGTTGCCAGATTCTGTTTTCTGTTTCTGTGTTTTACAATTTAAGCACATTTGGTCATCATAAAGAGTGTGTAATCATGTGGTATAATAACATTTCATATTCAACAATAATATTACATATTGAATAAATATCAATTAATTTGATGTATCATGCAGAATAGAAATGTTCAAATGTATGTGCAATTATTTATGGGGACAATTCACAATAAATGTATTGCAACAGTTCAAAAAAATACTATAATGCAACACTGAACAAAATTCTAAATGCAACCCTTTTGTTTTTGCCCCCATTCATCCTGAGCTGAACTCAAAGATCTAAGACTTTCTCTATGTACACAAAAGGCCTATTTCTCTCAAATACTGTTCACAAATCTGTCAAAATCTGTGTCATTGAGCACTTTGCTGAGATAATCCATCCACCTCACAGGTGTGGCATATCAAGATGCTCATCAGACGGCATGGGGATTGCACAGGTGTGCCTTAGGCTGGCCACAATAGAAGGCCACTCTAAAACAATGGCAGGGGAAACACTGTAATGTAAATTCTTCAGAGAAAACAAACATGGAAACCAGATGCATTTAGTAGGTATGGGTTGATGCTACTATTTGTGCTGTAGGTGGCCATCCTGATTCCATTTAGAAACCGCCATGAACATCTCCCCATCCTCTTCCAACACCTCATCCCCATGCTACAGAGACAGCGACTGCAGTTTGCCTTCTACGTCATCGAACAGGTATTCTGTTTGTGTGTGTGTGTGTGTGTGTGTGTGTGTGTGTGTGTGTGTGTGTGTGTGTGTGTATCCTGCAGTGTTTGGGGAGGTATTGTTGTCCATCTACAAGTCTAACATTCAGCTGAATTAAACTGTTCTGAGCTCATGTTTGAGAAGCTTTTTGGGTAGTGAAGACAGTTAAACAAGGCTTCCTATGACTTCTTTATTTCTTTGATAGTGGCACCAGGCTCATTGACTCAGAGAGTGTGTATGTGTGTTTAGAGTGGGAGCCAGCCCTTCAACAGAGCCATGCTGTTTAATGTGGGATTCCTGGAGGCTATCAAGGACTTGGACTGGGACTGCTTGATCTTCCATGATGTTGACCACATCCCAGAGAATGACCGAAACTACTACGGCTGTGGCCAGATGCCACGCCACTTTGCTGCCAAGCTGGACAAATACATGTACATGTGAGTGTGCCATTAACATGTAGATCTTTGTTGAGAAAATATAAAATACAAATGCTTGTAGATCTGTGTTTAACTCATGTGTTTTGTGGTTTGCAGTCTTCCATACTGTGAGTTCTTTGGTGGTGTGAGTGGACTCACCGTAGAGCAGTTCCACAAGATTAATGGCTTTCCCAATGCATTCTGGGGCTGGGGAGGAGAGGATGATGACTTGTGGAACAGGTTGGTCTACTTAAGGGGGGTGGACAGTGGATTCAGAGAGTATTCAGACCCCTTCATGTAGTAACTCAATTGGTTTTGTTCTTTTTTTGGGAAGGGATTTCTCCACGCACACTGGTGCAGGAATCGGCAGCTTTGTTTCCGCAAACAGAGCTTGAAGTATGCTCTAACAGACTCCCTAACAAAGATCACAAGCTTGATTATGACTGTCAGTCTCAAAGGTTAAATGTGAAATGTGATTTTCTACATCCTTGTGTGTTTCCAGGTGTTAGGGAGTTCTATTGCATATGTGAAACAAGTAGTGGGCAACTGTGGCTCAGGGGATAGAGTGGTTGTCCACTAACAAGAATATGCGTGGTTCGATCCCCGGCTCCTCCAGTCTGTATGTCGGAACTGTCCTTGAGCAAGACACTGAACCCTGCCTTTGGTGTGTGAATGTGTATGAATGTTATTTCGGTTCTGATGTGCAGTTGGTACCTTAGCCTCTGCCGTCAGTGTGTGAATGGGGTGACAGAAAGGCGCTGTACAGACCATTTAGTGTGTAGTAGTGTCTCAGAGGGAGGTGAGGGAAGTCTGATAAATGTCCTCAATAAGGCTGACCCGAATAGTCGAAGATTTGATGCTTTGATGGGCGGAGCCTAATTCGACTGTCAATCTCACAGTGGAAGCTTCGCAGTGAAACGAGGATCATGCTATTTTGGCGATATGGGGGTGCTCAACGTCTGATTTTACATTAACTACATCTCCCGATAAGTTAATATACAGCCTATTACAATATACATTTCAACGTTTAATGCTGTAAATAAACATGTAAAAAGAATAAAACTTTCAAATGTAATTTTGTAAATGTTTTTAAAGTGCGTGAATAAATCCAAAATTGTAACCCTAACCCTGGGTCGTCAGTGCGCAAGTGAAGGCGTAGCGTGTGTGTGGTGGCAGAAGAGGAACGCTTGCTGAAGAGACTGACCCCCGGCTTCACTGGTGTTGTCCGCACCTCGTGGGACTTTCGGATATTTTATCACCGTTGATGAACCACACAAATAATATACTATTGTTTTTAGACAGCCGGCTACTTGAAATGGACCCATGAGGAACCGCGACATGCGTGCAGTTGTCGGCAGCATGGCATGCACGCAAAACTCTGCACAAGACCGGTGAATGGCAGGCGAGAGAGGGAGAGAGAGAGAAAGGGTCTTCAAAAAGCCTCAGTTTAGCCGGAAATTTACAGTGTAAGTTGAATGAATAGAGACTGCAGCTTCTCAAGATTAAAGCGGAGTCACCATGTTTTGACAAGGAAGAAAAATGTGTGGAATTAAAAAGACTATATTGGTCCGTCATAAGTCTGACAATGTTGTAGGAATGCAATGTTAAATCTGTGGAGTACTTTTAATAATTAAAGGAGCTGCACTCAACAAAATGTTTGCTACACTGTTTGTGTGAGGCAGGCCTTGATTTTTAGGGCCCGAGCATGACCGTGTGAGGTCCCTATTGAATTTGCTAAGATTATTAGGGCCCGAGCACGACCGTGTGAGGTCCCTATTGAATTTGCTAAGATTATATTTAGGGCCCGAGCACGACTGTGTGAGGTCCCTATTGAATTTGCTAAGATTATATTTTCTTTTTTCTGCAAAGTAGGCTCCATTGACGGGGCCTAAACATACTCGAAAACTCACCAAACTTTGCACACATGTCAGGACTGGTGAAAAATTTTGTATTTTATGGTTTTCGCGCATGGGCGTGGCAAAATGACTCGCTAGCGCCACCTAGAAAATTGGAAAAAATTAGCCCCTCGTTCACGTTCAACCTACATGTACGAAATTTGCTGGGGACATGTATCATATCAAGATGCATACCCTAAAGTCAACAGGAAGTCGGCCATTTTGAATTTTACGGCCATTTTTGGATGATTTACACACTTCGTACTTTAACGAACTCCTCCTAGGGATTTAGTCGGATCGACGTCAAATTTCTGCTGTGCCTTCTAAAGGCACTGACGATGAAAAGTTGTGCTATTTGCGAGTTTTCGTCAATGGGCGTGTCCGTGGCGTCGATGATTCGCTATGAAACAGGAAGTTGTTGTAACTTCAGTGTACATGCTCACATCTGCACCTAACTGTACATGTAGGATGAGAGTCCCGTCCTGAACACATGTACATGCTGACATTCACCCACAGTCATAGCGCCACCTGCTGGCAACAGGAAGTGACTTTTAACGAAGCAGCCCCCGCCGCGCGTTTCACCTACGTGCACGAATTTTCTGTGGTACGTTCAATTCAATTCAATTTTATTTATATAGCGCCAAATCACAACAACAGTTATCTCACAGCGCTTTTCATAAAAGAGCAGGTCTAGACCGTACTCTGTGATGATATTTACAGAAGCCCAACAGTTCCCACCAAGAGCAAGCACTAGGCGACAGAGGCAAGGAAAAACTTCCTTTTAAGAGGCAGAAACCTCGAGCAGAACCATGGCTCAGGGTGGGCGGCCATCTGCCTCGACCGGTTGGGGTGAGAGAGAGAGAGAGAGAAAGAGAGAGAGAAGAGAGTGAAAGAGAGAGAGAGAGAGAGAGAGAGAGAGAGAGGGATGTAAGGAGAGAGAGAGGGGAGGGAGGCAGCCTACACAATATACACACAGAGGTACAGACAGCGAAGGTAATGTTGCTATAAACTAAATGAAAAATGGTACAGATATTTATAATAGTGTTAATGGTAACCATCGTAATGTTAATGATTATAATAACAATAAGACTAGCAACAATAGTCGTTGCAGTAGAGGGTGTCGAGCAGGAACACGGGGGCAGCAGGCGACCCGCAGCCACAGATCCAGACTCCACAGCTCCAGAGCCAGAAAACCTGCAGGAAGTGATAGGAGGAGAGAGGAGAGGGACGAGAAAGCACAAGACTACCAGAAAGGGGAGAAGTTGTGTTAGTAACATGCAATAATGGGATAAGGTTGCATACAGAGGGAGAGAAAGTAGAGGAGAGAGGAGCTCAGTGCATCATGGGAAATCCCCCGGCAGTCTAGGCCTATAGCAGCATAACTAAGGGATGGTTCAGGACTACCTGAGCCAGCCCTAACTATAAGCTTTATCAAAGAGGAAAGTCTTAAGCCTACTCTTAAATGTGGAGATGGTGTCTGCCTCCTGAACCCAAACTGGAACCTGGTTCCACAGGAGAGGAGCTTGATAGCTGAACGCTCTGGCTCCTAGTCTACTTTTGGAGACTCTAGGAACCACAAGTAACCCTGCATTCTGGGAGCGCAGTGCTCTGGTGGGGTAGTAAGGTACTATGAGCTCTTTAAGATAAGATGGTGCCTGACCATTAAGAGCTTTGTAGGTAAGAAGAATGATTTTAAATTCTATTCTGGATTTTACTGGAAGCCAATGCAAAGAAGCTAAAACAGGAGAAATGTGATCTCTTTTCCTGGTTCCTGTCAGAACACGTGCTGCAGCATTCTGGATCAGCTGAAGAGTCTTAATGGACTTTTTCGAGCAGCCTGATAATAAGGAATTGCAGTAATCCAGCCTAGAAGTAACAAATGCATGGACTAGTTTTTCTGCATCATTTTTAGACAGGATGTTCCTGATTTTCGCAATATTACGTAGGTGAAAAAAGGCGGTCCTTGAAATTTGCTTAATGTGGGACTTAAACGACATGTCCTGATCAAAGATAACTCCAAGATTCCTCACAGTGGTGCTGGAGGCCAAGGCGATGCCATCCAGGGAAACTATATCTTTAGATAATGCGTCACGGAGGTGCTTAGGCCCCAGAACAATAACTTCAGTTTTATCTGAGTTTAACATAAGAAAATTACAGCTCATCCAGGTTTTAACATCCTGAAGGCACATTTGAAGTTTAGCTAACTGATGAGTTTCATCTGGCTTGATCGATAGATATAACTGAGTATCATCTGCATAACAATGAAAGCTTATGGAATGTTTCCTGATAATATTGCCTAAAGGAAGCATATATAAAGTGAAGAGGATTGGTCCAAGGACAGATCCTTGAGGAACTCCATGAGTAACTTTGGCGTGCATGGAGGACTCATCGTTAACATGTACAAACTGAAATCGATCTGATAAATAGGACTTAAACCAGCTTAGAGCGGTTCCTTTAATGCCAATGAAATATTCCAGTCTCTGCAATAGGATCTGATGGTCAATGGTATCAAATGCAGCACTAAGATCTAATAAAACCAGTACAGAGACAAGTCCTTTGTCTGATGCAATAAGGAGGTCATTAGTAATTTTCACCAGTGCTGTCTCTGTGCTATGATGAGCTCTAAATCCTGACTGAAAATCCTCAAATAAACTATTGCTCTGTAGAAAGTCACACAGCTGTTTAGCAACTGCTTTCTCCAGAACCTTAGAGAGAAATGGAAGGTTAGATATAGGTCTATAGTTTGATAAAACATCCGGATCAAGTTTGGGCTTTTTCAGAAGAGGTTTAATTACAGCTACTTTAAAGTACTGTGGTACATAGCCTGTTGATAAAGATAGATTGATCATATCTAGTATAGAGGTGCTGACTAAGGGTAAAACATCTTTAAGCAGCCTAGTCGGGATGGGGTCTAAGAGGCAGGTTGATGGTTTAGATGAAGAAATTATTGAAGTTAGTTGGTAAAGATTGAGGGAAGCAAAACAGTCTAAACATGTATCTGGTTCTACAGCTGTTTCTAAGGTTCCTGAGTTAAGAGATAAGTCGGTGCCAATTGAGGGCAGGTCTTGGTGAATTTTGTCTCTAATAGCTAGAATTTTATCATTAAAGAAGCTCATGAAATCGTAACTACTGAGAGCTATGGGAATACTTGGCTCAATAGAGCTGTGACTCTCTGTCAGCCTGGCTACAGTGCTGAAAAGAAACCTGGGGTTGTTCCTATTTTCCTCTATTAATGACGAGTAGTACGCTGCTCTGGCATTACGGAGGGCCTTCCTATAAGTTTTAAGACTATCTTGCCAAATTAAACGAGAATTTTCCACTTTGGTGGAACGCCAATTCCTCTCAAGTTTCCGTGATATTTGCTTTAATTTGCGAGTTTCAGTATTATACCATGGAGCTAACCGTCTTTGTTTTAGTATTTTCTTTTTTAGAGGGGCTACAGAGTCGAGTGTCATTCGCAGCGAGCCAGCAGCACTATCAACAAGATGATCGATTTGGGAGGGACTGAAATTAGCATAGGAGTCCTCCGTTACTTTGTGACTAGATAATGTATTTAGAGCTGATGGAATCGCATCCTTAAATTTAGCTATAGCACTATCAGACAGACATCTTGTATAGAAATTTTTGCCCAATGGCGAGTAGTTCAGCAATACAAACTCAAAAGTTATCAAACAGTGGTCGGATAAAGAGGGATTCTGTGGGAACACCACTAAATGTTCAATTTCAATACCATACACCAAAACAAGGTCAAGGGTGTGGTTAAAACAGTGAGTCGGTTCATGAACACTCTGAGAGAAGCCGATGGAATCTAACAAAGAGATAAACGCAGTACTGAAGCTGTCATTCTCAACATCTACATGAATATTAAAATCCCCTACAATAATAACTTTGTCCGTTTTAAGGTCTAAAGTTGACAAAAACTCTGCAAATTCAGATAAGAATTCAGAATACGGGCCAGGTGCTCGGTACACTATAACAAAAAGAATTGGTTCGTACGTGTATCTTGTCCAGACGCATAAAAAAGCCTCTTGGAGCGATGCCCTAAAACCAACAGGAAGTCGGCCATTTTGAATTTTACGTCAAATTTTGGATGATTTACAAACTTCGTACTTTAACGAACTCCTCCTAGGGATTTAGTCCGACCGACCTCAAATTTCTGCTGTGCCTTCTAAAGGCATTGAAGATGAAAAGTTGTGCTATTTGCAAGTTTTCGTCAATGGGCGTGTCCGTGGCGTGGCGTCAAAGATCAAGTCTTCGCCATGACACAGGAAGTTGTCGTAACTTCAGTGTATATGCTCACATCTGGACCAAACTGTACATGTAGGATGAGAGTCCCGCCCTGAACACATGTACATGCCGACATTCACCCACAGTCATAGCGCCACCTGCTGGCAACAGGAAGTGACTTTTAATGAAGCAGCCCCCGCCGCACGTTTCACCTACATGCACAAATTTTCTGTGGTACGTGTATCTTGTCCAGACGCACAACAAAGTCTCTTGGAGCGATGCCCTAAAACCTACAGGAAGTCGGCCATTTTGAATTTTATGTCAAATTTTGGATGATTTACACACTTCGTACTTTAACGAACTCCTCCTAGGGATTTAGTCCAACCGACTTCAAATTTGTGCTGTGCCTTCTAAAGGCATTGAAGATGAAAAGTTGTGCTATTTGCGAGTTTTCGTCAATGGGTGTGTCCGGCGCGGCATCAAAGATTAACTCTTCCCCATGACACAGGAAGTTGTTGTAACTTCAGTGTACATGCTCACATCTGAACCAAACTTTATGTGCTTGATAACTCTCCCACCCCGCAGACATCTACACACCAATACCGATTTATATTCATAGCGGCAAGTGCTATGTAGCTCCACATAGGGGACATAGGAAGTGACATATAGCACCTTCATGTGGCGTCGGAACCGCGTAGCAAATTCACAGCCGTACCGGCAGAGCTCCAGAATGTGCAACTCGGCCGGCTCACACCCAGACGCGCTACAAGTGCGAGGGCCCGCCCAACGCTGCTTGCAGCTTTAATTTATAATTGTTATTGTTACAAATTTTACAGTGACCATGTAGAAACATAAATTGCATTACTTCAAATATGATGCATTATACATGATAGTTGCATAGGCCTACATCTAATGATGTACTTGGACACATCATCAGTGATAGTACCTAGGGTCACTGGGTGACCCGACGTGGAGTGATCAGTTCCTGGCCTGCGTCCAAGAGGCATCAGCCCACGTCTTGTCCCTCCTGATTGATGGCCATCTTGAAGCTTTCTCTGCCAATGGCTTTTCTTTTATGTGCACCAGTGATACCCAGGAAGGCTGTATGCCTTGCACACAGAGAATACAGTGTTACATCTACGTACATACATTTTTCCCCAGTTCCCCGGTCAGTTGAGTGTGGGAGGTGACATGGGCCACCTTGCTTTATGAAGGTTAATATCATGATGTAGTTGTGAGTCCAGTTTTTAACCAGTGTCAAGACACATAACCATTAATTTTTTCTGAATGTGGTACAACTGCGGACCTCTACACAGGCTGCCTGTGGTGTCTATAGTAACCCTCTGATTGTGTCTTCATGAGGTGTTTCTGGGCAAGCAATCACTGAACCAAAGATCTCTGCACAGGAGTAAATATTCAAGGCTCAACGTTAATTTTTTTTCAACTGGCCCCACCAGGTTTGAAACTTACTGGCCCCAAGACCATTTTTACTGTCCCTCCCTCTAAAAGTTATTTATCAGTGTCGCAACAAAACAAAAGGTTTATAAGTTATGTTATTCTGTTAACATGTTTAATCGTTTATTAAATACATCCTGGATATAAAAAAACTAAACTAAAATGTAATCAGGTTTCCATGGTAGCGACTTCTCAATCACAAGGTAGTATGGACTGCTTTATCATCTATTTCCCTCTGAATATTATTATTAATTCACTAAATGAACATCACGCTGTGTTGAAGAAGACTTGAAACTAGCTACTGAGACCATAAACTCATCAGGAAAGTGTTTACTGAGGGAATAAATCAGCTAAGAAGTAGCAACATTTTACCATCATTTCTAATAGAACCAGAGTTCTTTTTGCAAAAACAGTGGACTCGCCCCCTGCTGGCAGGTTTAAGTTACGTTGGCATGGTTTCACTTTCAGACTCAGAGGTTGCCGCTTGATTGAAATTAGAGAAATAACATTTGACAACCACTCATCACATTACTGCAACTCTCGATTGGCCAGCGGTGTGTCAAGTGCTGCAAA
Source organism: Micropterus salmoides (assembly GCF_014851395.1). Lineage (NCBI taxonomy): Eukaryota > Metazoa > Chordata > Actinopteri > Centrarchiformes > Centrarchidae > Micropterus > Micropterus salmoides. The sequence continues at coordinate 9,780 of NW_024040816.1, read as the reverse complement.
ACAACTGCAGGATGCTGAGTTTCTAATGCAATTTTTTTGGATATGGTTTTTCAATACTAATGTTTCTGCACTGGCCTGATTGGGCCAGTGAGTTGCTAGTTCAACAGTTCTGACGTTACTTTTTACTGGCCTCAGGCCACCGTTATTGTTGAGCCCCGATATTGTAATAACGGATTTATGCGCTGCTACCCTACAATAATATGGCCTGTTGCTGAATGTCTGATCACATCCTGCATTGACATTCTCAGCTACCTGTCAGGTAGCACATCATATTGCAACTACTTTTTCCAACTAAAGTACATAGCTGGTAACTAGCGGCCCGGACAGCTCTGCTGGTGAGGGATGGTAGCGAGATTTTGTGGTGGCGTTCATACTGTAAATGGAAACTTCATTTCCTCTGCAGCAGCAAACACAATACACAACCTCAATACTATTGAGTGAATGTGCTACACACAGGTGTTATTGACGTCTGATAGTGACGCCTTACTACCAGCCACAAAAAGACAAGACGATACTCAACACAGTCAGTCTTAAAAATCATTATTTTCATGTCAATGTGACCTGTCGAGCTTGATGTTACCAAAACATCTGTCCCCTCTCAGAATCTGTGTCAGACCTGCAGCTACCAGGTCAGGACTTGTCTGCAGCCCTAATAAATATCTCAGCACAGATTCAATATCAGTGCAGTGATTTAGATTCAGTTTGTGAGATGGGGGTTCAGATTAGTGTAATGTATGAAATTATACCATTGTGTCAGTAACATGTATAGAGTTTATGTACTGATATAATATTTAAGAATGGCAGTCTCAACTGACTGTTTGTACTTTTGTATTTTCAACTAAACAAATGTTATGAAACCGTAAATATTCCTCATAGATTCAGTTCAGCTGAAGCTCAATAGTAATACAGCCTGGTTTTTCCTCAGGGTTCACTATGCTGGTCTGAATGTCACAAGACCAGAAGGAGAGATCGGCAAGTACAAGTCAATTCCTCACCACCACAGAGGAGAAGTGCAGTTCCTCGGGAGGTAAGAAACAATTTACCTATGAGTAGGGATGGGGATGGGTAATTAGGGCCCGAGCACGAACTGTGAGAGGTCCCTATTGAATTTGTAAAGATTATATATATATATATATATATATATATATTCTTCTGCAAAGTAAGCTCCATTTTGTGGACCTAAACATACTCGAAAACTCACAAAACTTTGCACACATGTCAGAACTGGTGAAAAATTTCGTATTTTATGGGTTTTGCACATGGGCGTGGCAAAATGACTCGCTAGCGCCACCTAGAAAATTGGAAAAAATTAGCCCTCGTTCACGTTCAACCTACATGCACGAAATTTGCTGGGGACATGTATCATATCAAGACGCACAAAAAAGCCTCAAGAACCCATAGCTCCACATAGGGGACACAGGAAGTGACATATAACAGCTTCATGCGGCGTCAGAACCGCGTAGCAAATTCACAGCCGCACCGGCAGAACTCCAGAATATGCAACTCGGCCGGCTCACACCCGGACCCGCTACAAGTGCGAAGGCCCGCCCAACACTGCTTGCAGCTTTAATTTTATAAATAGTATTTATATTTGAAAATGTTTTGAAGGAAACCTGGAGGAGCCCGTTTGAATGGGCCTGATTCAATTTTATTTATATAGCGCCAAATCACAACAGTTCTCACAGCGCTTTTCATAAAAGAGCAGGTCTAGACCGTACTCTGTGATGTTATTTACAGAAGCCCAACAATTCCCACCAAGAACAGCACTAGGCGACAGTGGCAAGGAAAAACTTTGCGCTAAAACTCTTGCAGTGCCCCCTGACATTTTGTACCACGGGTCGGCCCTGAGATTGGCCCCCAGTCCTAACAGACTTCATTAAGTCTGTTAGGACTGTGTTAGTGCGCAGAGGTCCACTCAAACCAGCACTGAATTTTTCTAGAAGAGGTTTCTGTTCAGGCTTATTAAAGGGGCAGGATTGTAGTGGGAGCTTTGTGGTGTCAGGTGTGACTGTGCAGCAGCTCTGGAGTCGCAGCCAGTTTGTGAAAGAGTGGTAACGCAGCCGTAGAGTTTTACAATATAAACATCTGAAAACTGAAGCCAACTTTGCTCTGTTTGGGACTGTGAGCTGCATTTTATCAGAGGTGCAGAAGTTAACGTGTGGGATTGTGGTGAGATTTCTGCCTGATCAGAAGTGTTTCAGTTAGTTTTGGTGTCCACCTCCATGTCTCATTTTCACATACCTAAAGTCCCAAACGGGGTTCTGTGTCTGTCAGGTATGAAGACACCAGCAGAACAATAACGCAGACTAATCCTCCACACAGTATAGGAAATACACACTTGTCCTCTTGCGACTCAATTTTCCTTATTGGTATTTACTTTAACTTCTAGTGCTGTATTCAAACCTGTCTCGAGTGAATTTAAAGAGATACATTGTGTTTTGTAAGATCATTAGATTTGAATGTGTAGTACTTTTTACTTTTGATTACTTAAGTATTTGTAAAACCAGGTACCTTTTTTTTTTTTTTACTTGAGCAGGTTTATACTAGATGACTTTTACTTTTACGTGAGTAACATTTTTCATGTTGTATCGATACTTTTTACTTAAGTATCAAAATTGAGTACTTCTTCCACCACTGCTTGTGGTATATTTGTGAGGTGTTTTTAACGATTTCTGTCATCGGCAACTAAGAGACCAATGGAACATGCTGAAACCTCTGCATCTGTGCAGTTATCAGTTATAGAGCTAGATACTCATGAAAGCAGCCGTGTCTGTCCTTTAGCAGAATTTGCAGATGGCGTGGATAAATATTGATGTTAGAACTGTGTGACTTTGTGTTTGTAGGTATAAGCTGCTGAGGTATTCCAAAGAGCGACAACACCTGGATGGCCTCAACAACCTCCGTTACAGCCCCCACATCTCCCTCAGCAGTCTCTACAAGAACATCACGGTGGACCTATACCCCGAGCTCGCTCCTATAACGGACTACTGAACTGCCCCCACCAACCCCAACCCAACCTCTCCTCCCCAGCTCACCCAGCTCCCCTCCAGCCTGGCCTCCCAGTGCCCCGTTCAGCCATGCAGAGGATGGAGGAGAGGAGGGGGGCACAGGACAGGGGGTGAAGAGGCGCACCATGTTAGCTGCCAAGAAATCTTAGTGAGGGGAAAAAAAGAAAATCCAAACTGAAAAAATGAGGTGGCAGTGGCAAGTCTGTCAGAGTTAACTGTGTGTGTGTGTGTGTGTGTGTGTGTGAGAGAGAGAGAGAGAGAGAGATGGGTGAGAAGCTGCATGTCTTTTTGTCCGTGCCGGCTTAACTACTGCAAGTTGACATGAGTCTTCGTTTAGGTTGGAGGGAGCAGCAGCATCTCAGCTCTGATGTTTACTGCAAAGCCTTACTGTGGCAGAACCACAGCTCCCTCTGCTCGGCTCTGCGCTGCTTCACTTCTCATGTATCACCGTCACCTTACAAGCCATCGTTCTACTACCATTTGTTTTAAACATATCATATATTAGGCCACAGTTTTCCTTTAACGGAGGGAACTGAGCAAGGTCAGCATTGATGTTTTTTTATTTTGATACGTGGTATTTATTTTCTCTGGTTCAGGGTGTTTGAAGAAACACTCATCTGTGTTTGCTGTTAGTTTTGCTGCACTGCTGCTGAATCCGCATGAACTCGTATGTAAATATCGGCCTCTTAAAGCTCGAACACAACACAGAAATGTAAATATGGGCCTTTATGCGCTCAGGCATATTCCAGCGATACTCCAGTGGGTTTGAATTTTATTTTGGCAGCTACCTTTGTTCTGAGGATTTAATAAGAGTGAGTGGTGTCTTCTATATAGGATATAGGATGTTTGGCTTAAAACAGAACAAAACAGAAGTATCCAAATCTAAAGATTTGACATTATCTTTTGCATGCCTTAATTTATTTTGTTTACCTGTTTTTGTTCTTCTTAAGCATAAATTATTTCACCAGTTGGAGAGTGTATATTTTTTCATTTTGCCTTTTTTCTTTGAGGTGCATTGTGTGAAAAGAGTAGAGCTGCTGCTCAGAAAGAGGGAGTCCATAGTCCACAGCAGGAGTTTGTCCACAAAGCACACTTTAGTGCAGGTTCATGGTCTCATGTGAGTGTACATTTTTTTGTCTCAGATGTGTTTTTAGTTTATTTTCATTTTTTTATGATTTTTATTCTAGTGAGTTCTGGACATGTGATAAAGCTCTTCATTGTACTGTACCATGCTATGAAGCATGGGCATTTAAGCTGGATGCTGTGTGTGTCTGGACTGTGGTGTAATTATTTTCTTGCTTGAAGGGCCAGAATGAGAGAACCTTAGTGTCAGCTCCTCACAGCTGAAGCTACTGCTGTTCTTGAATGGCACATGCTGTGAAAAGTTTCATTTCTTAAAGCTTTGAGCACTATAAAGATGGAGTGAAACGTGTAGGCAGACGATATCTAACAGATGTTCACTGTTAGGATTCTCGTCTATATCACCATATCTCTTTTAAATTGGACCGTGAATTGTGTTTTGGGACAATTTTTTTATTGTATGTCCTGCAATGATAAGTCAGAACTCAAACCATTTTGACCTGGCCATTATTTACCGTCTTATCAGACTATTTCATTCATGAGCAAGATTCTCACTTCTCTGTGAGACCGGTCCAACGACAGCCCATTTAGGTCTCTGGTGACCAAAGACATGTAAGAACTTCGAACCAAAGGGTCTCTCTGTGACTGCTGCTAAGACCCACGGCTACAAACCAATCAGAATAAGACATGAAACACACTGTCCAACCCAACAGATCTCTCACCACATCAGCTTACGTACTTGCGTCATGTGGTTTAGGTAGGGAATGAACTGGAGTTGGGTCAGAAGGATGTTGGCCATTGAAGTTGTGTCTGCTTGCATATTTCCTGTTTTCTTCTATATACGAACAGTTGGTTAGCTGATTGACAGAGTTAATCTGCAACTATTTAGATTACAGATGGAAGTCGAAAACAGAAATGCCAAATTATTCAGTCCATTTAACCAAATGTGAATATATGTTTAGGATAATAAAGCAAATATCTTTAGATTTTTGGTCTATTGGGTAGACAAAGCAAGCATTTTGAAGACATCACGTTGAAGTCTGGGAAATTGTAATTTTATAGGCAGACCAATGAAGGGATTCAGTGAGAAAATCAGCAGATTAGTTGGTTGCAGATTTTGTTTTCTATTCCCATTGTAGCACTGTAATTGACCAAGCATTCTAACGTGCCTCAACGGTGATGTAATGATGAATAGACATTATCATCTCATCTCAAAATGAACCTGTGCGATGGCCGCTGGCACACAGCGTGTGCAGTCATGCCCTCCTGTCTGTACTAGCCGGCAAATAAAAGCATGTCTTCTTTTGAAGTGGTGATACTCATGACATGACCAAGTGTTCCACTTGGTCCATGGCCTTGTAACCAAAGTGTTTGCACCAATGGTGATTTTGGTTTTAGGCTTAAACGTTACACATGTTGAAATGATGTTCTGTGTGTGCTGTTAATATTTGGAGTAGCACACACTTGAAAGCCTTACACAAATACATGTTTAGTGAAGCAGTTGATGAGGTTTTGTTGACAGTAGATAGATAGGTAAGATGAAGGTGAATAGGTTTCAGGTATGAAATGGCTAGAGTTATTTCTACAGATTTTTTCTTGTTTTAAATAAGGGTTGGTTAGCATACCAGGGTTCCCAGCAGCCTGTACGTTGTTGTTTTCTTCTCTGAAAAGCAGAGTGTCTGAACATCACACTGCAGTACAATGTGGCTTGTGTGACACTTAATAGCATGTTGATCTGATCAGAGAGAAGTGCAGAGTACCTCTGATGCTTAAGTTCACCCCTTCTAGCCGTGGTCTTTCCTGTCTGGGGAAGTGGACACCGAGCAGTGTTCATTTAGCAGATGCTTCTCTTGTGCAATGCCTTCCTTAGCTTAGTACCACAATTTTGCATAAGATAAGAGAGCAGCCCTGTTCTTAGGTTACTGGCTGTGATCTGACTGAGTGTTGTTGAGAAGAACGTAGTAGTCATAACTCCTGGTGATCAGCTGGTTAGGGTGTATACAAAACCATCATGCCATTAATTACGTGACCCCCCCCCCCCACACACACACACACACACACACACTGCACATACACTTTCTGTTGATCTGCACCTCCTGTTCTGTTGCTACGGTATTCAGTACAGCAGTAATGCCTTAATTATTAACTACTGTTTGGAGTATCTAAAATATCTTCAGAAGCAGTATTCAGATTTTGTAAAATTTCAAAAAGATGAACCCACTTCTTCTGAATGGTCTGGTACAATTAACAAAAGGAGTCAGTTTGAACATGACCTACGAAGAACATGAACTGCATGTTAGCGTTCCCTTTTACATGTGTAACTATCCAGCAAATGAAGAATGTTACAAACATCAACTTTGTCCAAACGGCTACAAAAAGACAGGCTTCATCATATTTTCTTGACTTCAGTATTGATTGAAGTAGTTGTTTCTACAATCTACAACCCCCCACCCCCCCACACAGTTTGAGTCTCAGTATATGGGTACCTTGGCCTCTACACGTCTCTGCCTCGGTCTGTCTGTATTTCCCCCACGTCTGTAGTTTCAAGCAAAACAAACCTCAATAATTCTCTTCAGTATACTTCCGATTTGGGTGTCTCCATAGACAGTTGAGACTAGGGAGGAGCAACTAGAATGAGCCACAGAAGCCGGCATACAACTGCTTCCCTCGGTAGAGAAGTACTTGACTAGTACACCGATGATAAAACAGGTGGACTTCTCCTTCAACAACTGAAGCAGTGATATGTCACGGTCACGGAGTGTTTCCAAGCATGACTCTGTTAGGAGATGGCTGACAGGGCACTCAGTATGTAGCTCAGGCTGTGTTCCATTATTCTAATGGATCTAGTTTGCAGAATGCTAAAAGGGAAAATATCTTTGTATAAATATCAAAATTTTTCATATTCGTCCCTGGCTCTGATAAGCGTTGGGTGTCAGGCCAGTGGGTCCCAGTAGCTGTGGTTGACTTCACCTTTTATCACATGACTGTCTGAAATCCAAAAGTATCTAATACCGTTCAGATGATGTGTTCACCATTAGGCAACTCTATTCCATTCTACTGTTTTTTTATTTGTGCCTTGAGTTCTTTTTCTTTCTTTTTCACTTTACATTCTAACTGAAGAGATTAAAATTGGTTTTGTTTTTCCTGAATTGTCGATGATTTGTCACCTTCTTTAATTATATCAAGCCAGACTTGAAAAGTGTGACATACGTAAATGATGAGACTCCAAAAGATCAGTCTGTCTGCTCCAGTGTGTGGCTGCCTTGACATCATGTGTATTAACCCACTGTATCTCACTGGATGCGAGTCATGTTCAATGCAAAGACTGAGCTATGAGTGCAGTCTGCACATTTAATGTGTTACTTGCAGTTGAGGGTTCATCTTATTTGCCAACCAAACTTCACTGCCCACCAAAAGAATGAACACAAGCACATATCCTATCATATCGACAATTTTAAGCACAAAATTGCTTAAGCTGTGATGCTAATCACCGAGAACTGCATCCTAAAACCTTTTTTGTAGCCTATAATTTGCATGGCCTAGCCTAGCATTACATAGGTGGTTTTAAAAAAAAAAAAGATAATTTCCATCCAGTTTCCATGTGCATGATGACCAGAGCTGGTAGACGGAAGCTTTGCTTTTGTGAACAGCGCTGCAGGCAGCTTCCCACTGACGAGCAGTTATTGAACAGCATTATGTTGATAGTCATACCTGTGCACCTGGTGCAACATGACTCCGCTTCAGACTGGTTATGTGATTGTTTTTGGCAACACTGTGGTCTTTATTTTTCCATGTTCAGCATGCACTTCTGTCATTGTATGAACATTTATTTCATTTGTTGACTCTGAAAAAAAGTTCATAATTAGAACCTTATTGGCTGACACTGATATATCTATGATAATTGGCCAGTATATATCTTGTCACAGATATCTCAATGCATATGCTGGTAAATAGAGTACAAGCATCTACAAATATTCAGATGTGTTGGATGACATTTAGAAACAGTGTTGCTGTTACATAATTTGTCCACCAGAGACTGCTGACAAGTTATTTTCTTGACTCCAGTCTGGGTCACAAGTCTTTATGAACCAATTCATACCACACGGTACACACTGGAAAGAGCTTTCAGCCACATCTTCTGGCATTCACCTGCAGATGGAGAGTGCTCATAATAATGATAAAGAATAAAGGCCGATATATCGGCCGATGGTAGTATATTGCAGATCTATTGGTATCAGTGTATTATGGCAGCCAACAAGTAACTAGAACTTGTCTTAGAGAAATGACAAAGATATGTTGCCCCACATGGTTCACTAGTAGGCATTCTGGAGCTTTCCATTTTCTTCATCATTGTCTTCCATAGCCCCACTTATAACGTTTAAGTCTTTTTAATATTCTGAACATGTAGAATTCATGACAACAGGGTAAACCCCATCCAAACATAATGTGATACAATACAGAAGCTCCCTAACAGCGACTAATTGAACTTTTGGTGACAAGAATGCATTGTCAATCTTTGAATTGAATTGTTTGAATTTCGTTAGTGTTGCCTTTTACATGGTCCTCCAGAGAGCGATAAGTTGCATTTAACTGTAAAATTTCCCACTCGCTACATATTTAATAACAAAAAAGACAGATTTAACCTCATTCCAAATATTTGTGTTTATGTAAAATAGTATTGGTCTATGTTATCAAGTTTTGTAACCATTCGATATCAGCCTCAATTCCAGTATCAGTCCGGCTTGAAGTACCGAACCACCTTCATTAAAACTTACACCATTGGCTGGTGAAGACCATGACATGTAACTGAAAGCCCAATAAACTGACATGCTAAGAATTTTGTTTCTATCAAACTGCTTTTTCCAAGGTCAATATTGAACCTCAATATATGTTTGAAGAAAATCAGTCATATATTATCAGAGTTTTTATGCATACCAGTATCGGCCTCTAAAATCCAGCATCTGTCTAGCTCCACTGTTACTAATTAAAATGTTGCAATGATTTGTAAACATTGTTTATGGCAACACTGGTAGGTATTTGTTGGGGCTGGATGTAAGCGGAGACATTTGCTAAGTAATGCACTTAGAGCTTTATAAAAAAAAAAATACTAAAATAAGAAAAGGAATCATTTGCTCAGTTCCAGCTCAGCTCAGTTTGGGTGATTGACCACATTACTTCCATCACAGCTTGATGTGGGACCTGTAACATTTTCTTTGTAGCTCTTTGATCCTCTGTATGTCATCATTGTATGATCACCAAGTTTTTCATTTCCACATGAGTTCATGTCGAAGAATAAAGCGGCGTTCTCCCTCAGCCAACCCTGTGAATATGCTGAGTAGCACCCACTCTTGACATGCTCAGTTTCTTCAGTTCTTAGCTCCATTGCCAGACTTCTGCAGTATTTGGTAACAGACAGTATTAAAACGGTATGAGTCTGGTGTTGAACTGTTACTTGTAAAGATTTTTTCTTTGTCAACAGAAGACAAAATAAACACTTCATTGCCATATTCAGAAAAACTGACGTTTTTTTCTTGTACTTATGACACATTTCACATGAGTACATCTGTTGAAAGTTGAATTGCAGTAGTTTGTCAGGTTACTAATGCCTTGTATTGTATAAAGAGGGCCAGTATTCATAATTGATTTTAAAACATCTATGATTACATAAGAGAAAATCTAACATTTTTTAAAA
>NW_024040815.1:0-67593 GCF_014851395.1 Micropterus salmoides | reverse complement strand
CTTCCTAGTTGGTGACTCATGGGATGTGAATCCCTATGGCCTTATGGATAAGGCACTGGCCTCCTAAGCCAGGGATTGTGGGTTAGAGTCCCATCTGGGGTGGGGGGAGCAGAGTGGTGCATGACCTCATGGGATGTGAAGCCGTATTGGCCTTGTGGATAAGACACTGGCCTCCTAAGCCAGGGATTGTGGGAGAGCAGAGTGGCGCAGAGGAAGCCTGCTGGGCCCATTGATTTAAAAACCACACATTGTGTTTCCTGTATTTTTCCCTTTCTCTGTAGTGAAACTTGCTGTCTGTCTCCTAGCTGGTGACCTCATGGTATGTGAAGCCCTAGTGGCCTAATGGATAAGGCACTGGCCTCCTAAGCCAGGGATTGTGGGTTCGAGTCCCATCTGGGGTGTGGGAGAGCAGAGTGGCGCAGCGGAAGCGTGCTGGGCCATAACCCAGAGGTCGATGGATCGAAACCATCCTCTGCTAGTACTGTTTTACTGGCAGCCTGGCGATGTGTGGTGAGGTGTCAAGGAAGCCATCTACACCAGGGTTGAGAAGCCGTCATTGAACAGGGGGGGGGTCTACGCCACCACTTATCCCCACTTACAATGCTGTCCTTTCATCTCTTCCCAGGAAACTCAACAAACGTAACCTATTGACCTCAGGTGAAGATACCAACGAAGGTCGTTCAGTCTTGGCCACAAGTAGTCTTAACGACTGTAACGACTGTAACGACTGTCGTCACAGCAACAAGGAACACTTACGAACCAGCGGTATCGATGACCCGGGATAACGCCCCCACTGAGGTGAAATAGCTGAGTTTCCCTGCCAGTCAGTCAGAACTGAAGAAGTCCTTTGGATGAGGGACGAAACGTCTTCCAGTGTCTTCAACCAAGTCCAGTTGCCCCTGATTTTAACCTTCGTTGGATAACTATGACCTGGATGACTGAGAATCTTCATAGACTTCTGACCCAGTGATTCAAAACCGCACATTGTGCTTCCCGTATTTGTCCCTCTCTCTATAGTGAAAGTTGCTGTATGTCTTCCTAGTTGGTGACCTCATGGGATGTGAAGCCCTATTCCCCTCATGGATAAGGCACTGGCCTAAGCCAGGGATTGTGGGTTAGAGTCCCATCTGGGGTGCGGGGGAGCAGAGTGGCGCAGCAGAAGCCTGCTGTGCCAGTGATTCAAAGCCAGGGATTGTGGGTTCGAGGCCATCTGCAAAGTGGCAGAGCAGAGTGGCGCAGCGGAAGCGTGCTGGGCCCATAACCCAGAGGTCGATGGATCGAAACCATCCTCTGCTAACAGTGATTTATGGGCAGCGTGGTGCCAGTGATTCAAAAACACATTGGTCCCTTTCTCTATAGTGAAAGTTACTGTATGTCTTCCTAGTTGGTGACCTCATGGGATGTGAATCCCTATTGGCCTTATGGATAAGGCACTGGCCTCCTAAGCCAGGGATTGTGGGTTAGAGTCCCATCTGGGGTGTGGGGAGCAGAGTGGTGCATGACCTCATGGGATGTGAAGCCGTATTGGCCTTGTGGATAAGACACTGGCCTCCTAAGCCAGGGATTGTGGGAGAGCAGAGTGGCGCAGAGGAAGCCTGCTGGGCCCATTGATTTAAAAACCACACATTGTGTTTCCTGTATTTTTCCCTTTCTCTGTAGTGAAACTTGCTGTCTGTCCTCCTAGCTGGTGACCTCATGGTATGTGAAGCCCTAGTGGCCTAATGGATAAGGCACTGGCCTCCTAAGCCAGGGATTGTGGGTTCGAGTCCCATCTGGGGTGTGGGAGAGCAGAGTGGCGCAGCGGAAGCGTGCTGGGCCCATAACCCAGAGGTCGATGGATCGAAACCATCCTCTGCTAGTACTGTTTTACTGGCAGCCTGGCGATGTGTGGTGAGGTGTCAAGGAAGCCATCTACACCAGGGTTGAGAAGCCGTCATTGAACAGGGGAGGGGGTCTACGCCACCACTTATCCCCCACTTACAATGCTGTCCTTTCATCTCTTCCCAGGAAACTCAACAAACGTAACCTATTGACCTCAGGTGAAGATACCAACGAAGGTCGTTCAGTCTTGGCCACAAGTAGTCTTAACGACTGTAACGACTGTAACGACTGTCGTCACAGCAACAAGGAACACTTACGAACCAGCGGTATCGATGACCCGGGATAACGCCCCCACTGAGGTGAAATAGCTGAGTTTCCCTGCCAGTCAGTCAGAACTGAAGAAGTCCTTTGGATGAGGGACGAAACGTCTTCCAGTGTCTTCAACCAAGTCCAGTTGCCCCTGATTTTAACCTTCGTTGGATAACTATGACCTGGATGACTGAGAATCTTCATAGACTTCTGACCCAGTGATTCAAAACCGCACATTGTGCTTCCCGTATTTGTCCCTCTCTCTATAGTGAAAGTTGCTGTATGTCTTCCTAGTTGGTGACCTCATGGGATGTGAAGCCCTATTCCCCTCATGGATAAGGCACTGGCCTCCTAAGCCAGGGATTGTGGGTTAGAGTCCCATCTGGGGTGCGGGGGAGCAGAGTGGCGCAGCAGAAGCCTGCTGTGTCCAGTGATTCAAAGCCAGGGATTGTGGGTTCGAGGCCCATCTGCAAAGTGGCAGAGCAGAGTGGCGCAGCGGAAGCGTGCTGGGCCCATAACCCAGAGGTCGATGGATCGAAACCATCCTCTGCTAACAGTGATTTATGGGCAGCGTGGTGCCAGTGATTCAAAACCACACATTGGTCCCTTTCTCTATAGTGAAAGTTACTGTATGTCTTCCTAGTTGGTGACCTCATGGGATGTGAATCCCTATTGGCCTTATGGATAAGGCACTGGCCTCCTAAGCCAGGGATTGTGGGTTAGAGTCCCATCTGGGGTGTGGGGGAGCAGAGTGGTGCATGACCTCATGGGATGTGAAGCCGTATTGGCCTTGTGGATAAGACACTGGCCTCCTAAGCCAGGGATTGTGGGAGAGCAGAGTGGCGCAGAGGAAGCCTGCTGGGCCCATTGATTTAAAAACCACACATTGTGTTTCCTGTATTTTCCCTTTCTCTGTAGTGAAACTTGCTGTCTGTCCTCCTAGCTGGTGACCTCATGGTATGTGAAGCCCTAGTGGCCTAATGGATAAGGCACTGGCCTCCTAAGCCAGGGATTGTGGGTTCGAGTCCCATCTGGGGTGGGAGAGCAGAGTGGCGCAGCGGAAGCGTGCTGGGCCCATAACCCAGAGGTCGATGGATCGAAACCATCCTCTGCTAGTACTGTTTTACTGGCAGCCTGGCGATGTGTGGTGAGGTGTCAAGGAAGCCATCTACACCAGGGTTGAGAAGCCGTCATTGAACAGGGGAGGGGGTCTACGCCACCACTTATCCCCCACTTACAATGCTGTCCTTTCATCTCTTCCCAGGAAACTCAACAAACGTAACCTATTGACCTCAGGTGAAGATACCAACGAAGGTCGTTCAGTCTTGGCCACAAGTAGTCTTAACGACTGTAACGACTGTAACGACTGTCGTCACAGCAACAAGGAACACTTACGAACCAGCGGTATCGATGACCCGGGATAACGCCCCCACTGAGGTGAAATAGCTGAGTTTCCCTGCCAGTCAGTCAGAACTGAAGAAGTCCTTTGGATGAGGGACGAAACGTCTTCCAGTGTCTTCAACCAAGTCCAGTTGCCCCTGATTTTAACCTTCGTTGGATAACTATGACCTGGATGACTGAGAATCTTCATAGACTTCTGACCCAGTGATTCAAAACCGCACATTGTGCTTCCCGTATTTGTCCCTCTCTATAGTGAAAGTTGCTGTATGTCTTCCTAGTTGGTGACCTCATGGGATGTGAAGCCCTATTCCCCTCATGGATAAGGCACTGGCCTCCTAAGCCAGGGATTGTGGGTTAGAGTCCCATCTGGGGTGCGGGGGAGCAGAGTGGCGCAGCAGAAGCCTGCTGTGCCCAGTGATTCAAAGCCAGGGATTGTGGGTTCGAGGCCCATCTGCAAAGTGGCAGAGCAGAGTGGCGCAGCGGAAGCGTGCTGGGCCCATAACCCAGAGGTCGATGGATCGAAACCATCCTCTGCTAACAGTGATTTATGGGCAGCGTGGTGCCAGTGATTCAAAACCACACATTGGTCCCTTTCTCTATAGTGAAAGTTACTGTATGTCTTCCTAGTTGGTGACCTCATGGGATGTGAATCCCTATTGGCCTTATGGATAAGGCACTGGCCTCCTAAGCCAGGGATTGTGGGTTAGAGTCCCATCTGGGGTGTGGGGGAGCAGAGTGGTGCATGACCTCATGGGATGTGAAGCCGTATTGGCCTTGTGGATAAGACACTGGCCTCCTAAGCCAGGGATTGTGGGAGAGCAGAGTGGCGCAGAGGAAGCCTGCTGGGCCCATTGATTTAAAAACCACACATTGTGTTTCCTGTATTTTTCCCTTTCTCTGTAGTGAAACTTGCTGTCTGTCCTCCTAGCTGGTGACCTCATGGTATGTGAAGCCCTAGTGGCCTAATGGATAAGGCACTGGCCTCCTAAGCCAGGGATTGTGGGTTCGAGTCCCATCTGGGGTGTGGGAGAGCAGAGTGGCGCAGCGGAAGCGTGCTGGGCCCATAACCCAGAGGTCGATGGATCGAAACCATCCTCTGCTAGTACTGTTTTACTGGCAGCCTGGCGATGTGTGGTGAGGTGTCAAGGAAGCCATCTACACCAGGGTTGAGAAGCCGTCATTGAACAGGGGAGGGGGTCTACGCCACCACTTATCCCCCACTTACAATGCTGTCCTTTCATCTCTTCCCAGGAAACTCAACAAACGTAACCTATTGACCTCAGGTGAAGATACCAACGAAGGTCGTTCAGTCTTGGCCACAAGTAGTCTTAACGACTGTAACGACTGTAACGACTGTCGTCACAGCAACAAGGAACACTTACGAACCAGCGGTATCGATGACCCGGGATAACGCCCCCACTGAGGTGAAATAGCTGAGTTTCCCTGCCAGTCAGTCAGAACTGAAGAAGTCCTTTGGATGAGGGACGAAACGTCTTCCAGTGTCTTCAACCAAGTCCAGTTGCCCCTGATTTTAACCTTCGTTGGATAACTATGACCTGGATGACTGAGAATCTTCATAGACTTCTGACCCAGTGATTCAAAACCGCACATTGTGCTTCCCGTATTTGTCCCTCTCTCTATAGTGAAAGTTGCTGTATGTCTTCCTAGTTGGTGACCTCATGGGATGTGAAGCCCTATTCCCCTCATGGATAAGGCACTGGCCTCCTAAGCCAGGGATTGTGGGTTAGAGTCCCATCTGGGGTGCGGGGGAGCAGAGTGGCGCAGCAGAAGCCTGCTGTCCAGTGATTCAAAGCCAGGGATTGTGGGTTCGAGGCCCATCTGCAAAGTGGCAGAGCAGAGTGGCGCAGCGGAAGCGTGCTGGGCCCATAACCCAGAGGTCGATGGATCGAAACCATCCTCTGCTAACAGTGATTTATGGGCAGCGTGGTGCCAGTGATTCAAAACCACACATTGGTCCCTTTCTCTATAGTGAAAGTTACTGTATGTCTTCCTAGTTGGTGACCTCATGGGATGTGAATCCCTATTGGCCTTATGGATAAGGCACTGGCCTCCTAAGCCAGGGATTGTGGGTTAGAGTCCCATCTGGGGTGTGGGGGAGCAGAGTGGTGCATGACCTCATGGGATGTGAAGCCGTATTGGCCTTGTGGATAAGACACTGGCCTCCTAAGCCAGGGATTGTGGGAGAGCAGAGTGGCGCAGAGGAAGCCTGCTGGGCCCATTGATTTAAAAACCACACATTGTGTTTCCTGTATTTTTCCCTTTCTCTGTAGTGAAACTTGCTGTCTGTCCTCCTAGCTGGTGACCTCATGGTATGTGAAGCCCTAGTGGCCTAATGGATAAGGCACTGGCCTCCTAAGCCAGGGATTGTGGGTTCGAGTCCCATCTGGGGTGTGGGAGAGCAGAGTGGCGCAGCGGAAGCGTGCTGGGCCCATAACCCAGAGGTCGATGGATCGAAACCATCCTCTGCTAGTACTGTTTTACTGGCAGCCTGGCGATGTGTGGTGAGGTGTCAAGGAAGCCATCTACACCAGGGTTGAGAAGCCGTCATTGAACAGGGGAGGGGGTCTACGCCACCACTTATCCCCCACTTACAATGCTGTCCTTTCATCTCTTCCCAGGAAACTCAACAAACGTAACCTATTGACCTCAGGTGAAGATACCAACGAAGGTCGTTCAGTCTTGGCCACAAGTAGTCTTAACGACTGTAACGACTGTAACGACTGTCGTCACAGCAACAAGGAACACTTACGAACCAGCGGTATCGATGACCGGGATAACGCCCCCACTGAGGTGAAATAGCTGAGTTTCCCTGCCAGTCAGTCAGAACTGAAGAAGTCCTTTGGATGAGGGACGAAACGTCTTCCAGTGTCTTCAACCAAGTCCAGTTGCCCCTGATTTTAACCTTCGTTGGATAACTATGACCTGGATGACTGAGAATCTTCATAGACTTCTGACCCAGTGATTCAAAACCGCACATTGTGCTTCCCGTATTTGTCCCTCTCTCTATAGTGAAAGTTGCTGTATGTCTTCCTAGTTGGTGACCTCATGGGATGTGAAGCCCTATTCCCCTCATGGATAAGGCACTGGCCTCCTAAGCCAGGGATTGTGGGTTAGAGTCCCATCTGGGGTGCGGGGGAGCAGAGTGGCGCAGCAGAAGCCTGCTGTGCCCAGTGATTCAAAGCCAGGGATTGTGGGTTCGAGGCCCATCTGCAAAGTGGCAGAGCAGAGTGGCGCAGCGGAAGCGTGCTGGGCCCATAACCCAGAGGTCGATGGATCGAAACCATCCTCTGCTAACAGTGATTTATGGGCAGCGTGGTGCCAGTGATTCAAAACCACACATTGGTCCCTTTCTCTATAGTGAAAGTTACTGTATGTCTTCCTAGTTGGTGACCTCATGGGATGTGAATCCCTATTGGCCTTATGGATAAGGCACTGGCCTCCTAAGCCAGGGATTGTGGGTTAGAGTCCCATCTGGGGTGTGGGGGAGCAGAGTGGTGCATGACCTCATGGGATGTGAAGCCGTATTGGCCTTGTGGATAAGACACTGGCCTCCTAAGCCAGGGATTGTGGGAGAGCAGAGTGGCGCAGAGGAAGCCTGCTGGGCCCATTGATTTAAAAACCACACATTGTGTTTCCTGTATTTTTCCCTTTCTCTGTAGTGAAACTTGCTGTCTGTCCTCCTAGCTGGTGACCTCATGGTATGTGAAGCCCTAGTGGCCTAATGGATAAGGCACTGGCCTCCTAAGCCAGGGATTGTGGGTTCGAGTCCCATCTGGGGTGTGGGAGAGCAGAGTGGCGCAGCGGAAGCGTGCTGGGCCCATAACCCAGAGGTCGATGGATCGAAACCATCCTCTGCTAGTACTGTTTTACTGGCAGCCTGGCGATGTGTGGTGAGGTGTCAAGGAAGCCATCTACACCAGGGTTGAGAAGCCGTCATTGAACAGGGGAGGGGGTCTACGCCACCACTTATCCCCCACTTACAATGCTGTCCTTTCATCTCTTCCCAGGAAACTCAACAAACGTAACCTATTGACCTCAGGTGAAGATACCAACGAAGGTCGTTCAGTCTTGGCCACAAGTAGTCTTAACGACTGTAACGACTGTAACGACTGTCGTCACAGCAACAAGGAACACTTACGAACCAGCGGTATCGATGACCCGGGATAACGCCCCCACTGAGGTGAAATAGCTGAGTTTCCCTGCCAGTCAGTCAGAACTGAAGAAGTCCTTTGGATGAGGGACGAAACGTCTTCCAGTGTCTTCAACCAAGTCCAGTTGCCCCTGATTTTAACCTTCGTTGGATAACTATGACCTGGATGACTGAGAATCTTCATAGACTTCTGACCCAGTGATTCAAAACCGCACATTGTGCTTCCCGTATTTGTCCCTCTCTCTATAGTGAAAGTTGCTGTATGTCTTCCTAGTTGGTGACCTCATGGGATGTGAAGCCCTATTCCCCTCATGGATAAGGCACTGGCCTCCTAAGCCAGGGATTGTGGGTTAGAGTCCCATCTGGGGTGCGGGGGAGCAGAGTGGCGCAGCAGAAGCCTGCTGTGCCCAGTGATTCAAAGCCAGGGATTGTGGGTTCGAGGCCCATCTGCAAAGTGGCAGAGCAGAGTGGCGCAGCGGAAGCGTGCTGGGCCCATAACCCAGAGGTCGATGGATCGAAACCATCCTCTGCTAACAGTGATTTATGGGCAGCGTGGTGCCAGTGATTCAAAACCACACATTGGTCCCTTTCTCTATAGTGAAAGTTACTGTATGTCTTCCTAGTTGGTGACCTCATGGGATGTGAATCCCTATTGGCCTTATGGATAAGGCACTGGCCTCCTAAGCCAGGGATTGTGGGTTAGAGTCCCATCTGGGGTGTGGGGGAGCAGAGTGGTGCATGACCTCATGGGATGTGAAGCCGTATTGGCCTTGTGGATAAGACACTGGCCTCCTAAGCCAGGGATTGTGGGAGAGCAGAGTGGCGCAGAGGAAGCCTGCTGGGCCCATTGATTTAAAAACCACACATTGTGTTTCCTGTATTTTTCCCTTTCTCTGTAGTGAAACTTGCTGTCTGTCCTCCTAGCTGGTGACCTCATGGTATGTGAAGCCCTAGTGGCCTAATGGATAAGGCACTGGCCTCCTAAGCCAGGGATTGTGGGTTCGAGTCCCATCTGGGGTGTGGGAGAGCAGAGTGGCGCAGCGGAAGCGTGCTGGGCCCATAACCCAGAGGTCGATGGATCGAAACCATCCTCTGCTAGTACTGTTTTACTGGCAGCCTGGCGATGTGTGGTGAGGTGTCAAGGAAGCCATCTACACCAGGGTTGAGAAGCCGTCATTGAACAGGGGAGGGGGTCTACGCCACCACTTATCCCCCACTTACAATGCTGTCCTTTCATCTCTTCCCAGGAAACTCAACAAACGTAACCTATTGACCTCAGGTGAAGATACCAACGAAGGTCGTTCAGTCTTGGCCACAAGTAGTCTTAACGACTGTAACGACTGTAACGACTGTCGTCACAGCAACAAGGAACACTTACGAACCAGCGGTATCGATGACCCGGGATAACGCCCCCACTGAGGTGAAATAGCTGAGTTTCCCTGCCAGTCAGTCAGAACTGAAGAAGTCCTTTGGATGAGGGACGAAACGTCTTCCAGTGTCTTCAACCAAGTCCAGTTGCCCCTGATTTTAACCTTCGTTGGATAACTATGACCTGGATGACTGAGAATCTTCATAGACTTCTGACCCAGTGATTCAAAACCGCACATTGTGCTTCCCGTATTTGTCCCTCTCTCTATAGTGAAAGTTGCTGTATGTCTTCCTAGTTGGTGACCTCATGGGATGTGAAGCCCTATTCCCCTCATGGATAAGGCACTGGCCTCCTAAGCCAGGGATTGTGGGTTAGAGTCCCATCTGGGGTGCGGGGGAGCAGAGTGGCGCAGCAGAAGCCTGCTGTGCCCAGTGATTCAAAGCCAGGGATTGTGGGTTCGAGGCCCATCTGCAAAGTGGCAGAGCAGAGTGGCGCAGCGGAAGCGTGCTGGGCCCATAACCCAGAGGTCGATGGATCGAAACCATCCTCTGCTAACAGTGATTTATGGGCAGCGTGGTGCCAGTGATTCAAAACCACACATTGGTCCCTTTCTCTATAGTGAAAGTTACTGTATGTCTTCCTAGTTGGTGACCTCATGGGATGTGAATCCCTATTGGCCTTATGGATAAGGCACTGGCCTCCTAAGCCAGGGATTGTGGGTTAGAGTCCCATCTGGGGTGTGGGGGAGCAGAGTGGTGCATGACCTCATGGGATGTGAAGCCGTATTGGCCTTGTGGATAAGACACTGGCCTCCTAAGCCAGGGATTGTGGGAGAGCAGAGTGGCGCAGAGGAAGCCTGCTGGGCCCATTGATTTAAAAACCACACATTGTGTTTCCTGTATTTTTCCCTTTCTCTGTAGTGAAACTTGCTGTCTGTCCTCCTAGCTGGTGACCTCATGGTATGTGAAGCCCTAGTGGCCTAATGGATAAGGCACTGGCCTCCTAAGCCAGGGATTGTGGGTTCGAGTCCCATCTGGGGTGTGGGAGAGCAGAGTGGCGCAGCGGAAGCGTGCTGGGCCCATAACCCAGAGGTCGATGGATCGAAACCATCCTCTGCTAGTACTGTTTTACTGGCAGCCTGGCGATGTGTGGTGAGGTGTCAAGGAAGCCATCTACACCAGGGTTGAGAAGCCGTCATTGAACAGGGGAGGGGGTCTACGCCACCACTTATCCCCCACTTACAATGCTGTCCTTTCATCTCTTCCCAGGAAACTCAACAAACGTAACCTATTGACCTCAGGTGAAGATACCAACGAAGGTCGTTCAGTCTTGGCCACAAGTAGTCTTAACGACTGTAACGACTGTAACGACTGTCGTCACAGCAACAAGGAACACTTACGAACCAGCGGTATCGATGACCCGGGATAACGCCCCCACTGAGGTGAAATAGCTGAGTTTCCCTGCCAGTCAGTCAGAACTGAAGAAGTCCTTTGGATGAGGGACGAAACGTCTTCCAGTGTCTTCAACCAAGTCCAGTTGCCCCTGATTTTAACCTTCGTTGGATAACTATGACCTGGATGACTGAGAATCTTCATAGACTTCTGACCCAGTGATTCAAAACCGCACATTGTGCTTCCCGTATTTGTCCCTCTCTCTATAGTGAAAGTTGCTGTATGTCTTCCTAGTTGGTGACCTCATGGGATGTGAAGCCCTATTCCCCTCATGGATAAGGCACTGGCCTCCTAAGCCAGGGATTGTGGGTTAGAGTCCCATCTGGGGTGCGGGGGAGCAGAGTGGCGCAGCAGAAGCCTGCTGTGCCCAGTGATTCAAAGCCAGGGATTGTGGGTTCGAGGCCCATCTGCAAAGTGGCAGAGCAGAGTGGCGCAGCGGAAGCGTGCTGGGCCCATAACCCAGAGGTCGATGGATCGAAACCATCCTCTGCTAACAGTGATTTATGGGCAGCGTGGTGCCAGTGATTCAAAACCACACATTGGTCCCTTTCTCTATAGTGAAAGTTACTGTATGTCTTCCTAGTTGGTGACCTCATGGGATGTGAATCCCTATTGGCCTTATGGATAAGGCACTGGCCTCCTAAGCCAGGGATTGTGGGTTAGAGTCCCATCTGGGGTGTGGGGGAGCAGAGTGGTGCATGACCTCATGGGATGTGAAGCCGTATTGGCCTTGTGGATAAGACACTGGCCTCCTAAGCCAGGGATTGTGGGAGAGCAGAGTGGCGCAGAGGAAGCCTGCTGGGCCCATTGATTTAAAAACCACACATTGTGTTTCCTGTATTTTTCCCTTTCTCTGTAGTGAAACTTGCTGTCTGTCCTCCTAGCTGGTGACCTCATGGTATGTGAAGCCCTAGTGGCCTAATGGATAAGGCACTGGCCTCCTAAGCCAGGGATTGTGGGTTCGAGTCCCATCTGGGGTGTGGGAGAGCAGAGTGGCGCAGCGGAAGCGTGCTGGGCCCATAACCCAGAGGTCGATGGATCGAAACCATCCTCTGCTAGTACTGTTTTACTGGCAGCCTGGCGATGTGTGGTGAGGTGTCAAGGAAGCCATCTACACCAGGGTTGAGAAGCCGTCATTGAACAGGGGAGGGGGTCTACGCCACCACTTATCCCCCACTTACAATGCTGTCCTTTCATCTCTTCCCAGGAAACTCAACAAACGTAACCTATTGACCTCAGGTGAAGATACCAACGAAGGTCGTTCAGTCTTGGCCACAAGTAGTCTTAACGACTGTAACGACTGTAACGACTGTCGTCACAGCAACAAGGAACACTTACGAACCAGCGGTATCGATGACCCGGGATAACGCCCCCACTGAGGTGAAATAGCTGAGTTTCCCTGCCAGTCAGTCAGAACTGAAGAAGTCCTTTGGATGAGGGACGAAACGTCTTCCAGTGTCTTCAACCAAGTCCAGTTGCCCCTGATTTTAACCTTCGTTGGATAACTATGACCTGGATGACTGAGAATCTTCATAGACTTCTGACCCAGTGATTCAAAACCGCACATTGTGCTTCCCGTATTTGTCCCTCTCTCTATAGTGAAAGTTGCTGTATGTCTTCCTAGTTGGTGACCTCATGGGATGTGAAGCCCTATTCCCCTCATGGATAAGGCACTGGCCTCCTAAGCCAGGGATTGTGGGTTAGAGTCCCATCTGGGGTGCGGGGGAGCAGAGTGGCGCAGCAGAAGCCTGCTGTGTCCAGTGATTCAAAGCCAGGGATTGTGGGTTCGAGGCCCATCTGCAAAGTGGCAGAGCAGAGTGGCGCAGCGGAAGCGTGCTGGGCCCATAACCCAGAGGTCGATGGATCGAAACCATCCTCTGCTAACAGTGATTTATGGGCAGCGTGGTGCCAGTGATTCAAAACCACACATTGGTCCCTTTCTCTATAGTGAAAGTTACTGTATGTCTTCCTAGTTGGTGACCTCATGGGATGTGAATCCCTATTGGCCTTATGGATAAGGCACTGGCCTCCTAAGCCAGGGATTGTGGGAGAGCAGAGTGGCGCAGAGGAAGCCTGCTGGGCCCATTGATTTAAAAACCACACATTGTGTTTCCTGTATTTTTCCCTTTCTCTGTAGTGAAACTTGCTGTCTGTCCTCCTAGCTGGTGACCTCATGGTATGTGAAGCCCTAGTGGCCTAATGGATAAGGCACTGGCCTCCTAAGCCAGGGATTGTGGGTTCGAGTCCCATCTGGGGTGTGGGAGAGCAGAGTGGCGCAGCGGAAGCGTGCTGGGCCCATAACCCAGAGGTCGATGGATCGAAACCATCCTCTGCTAGTACTGTTTTACTGGCAGCCTGGCGATGTGTGGTGAGGTGTCAAGGAAGCCATCTACACCAGGGTTGAGAAGCCGTCATTGAACAGGGGAGGGGGTCTACGCCACCACTTATCCCCCACTTACAATGCTGTCCTTTCATCTCTTCCCAGGAAACTCAACAAACGTAACCTATTGACCTCAGGTGAAGATACCAACGAAGGTCGTTCAGTCTTGGCCACAAGTAGTCTTAACGACTGTAACGACTGTAACGACTGTCGTCACAGCAACAAGGAACACTTACGAACCAGCGGTATCGATGACCCGGGATAACGCCCCCACTGAGGTGAAATAGCTGAGTTTCCCTGCCAGTCAGTCAGAACTGAAGAAGTCCTTTGGATGAGGGACGAAACGTCTTCCAGTGTCTTCAACCAAGTCCAGTTGCCCCTGATTTTAACCTTCGTTGGATAACTATGACCTGGATGACTGAGAATCTTCATAGACTTCTGACCCAGTGATTCAAAACCGCACATTGTGCTTCCCGTATTTGTCCCTCTCTCTATAGTGAAAGTTGCTGTATGTCTTCCTAGTTGGTGACCTCATGGGATGTGAAGCCCTATTCCCCTCATGGATAAGGCACTGGCCTCCTAAGCCAGGGATTGTGGGTTAGAGTCCCATCTGGGGTGCGGGGGAGCAGAGTGGCGCAGCAGAAGCCTGCTGTGCCCAGTGATTCAAAGCCAGGGATTGTGGGTTCGAGGCCCATCTGCAAAGTGGCAGAGCAGAGTGGCGCAGCGGAAGCGTGCTGGGCCCATAACCCAGAGGTCGATGGATCGAAACCATCCTCTGCTAACAGTGATTTATGGGCAGCGTGGTGCCAGTGATTCAAAACCACACATTGGTCCCTTTCTCTATAGTGAAAGTTACTGTATGTCTTCCTAGTTGGTGACCTCATGGGATGTGAATCCCTATTGGCCTTATGGATAAGGCACTGGCCTCCTAAGCCAGGGATTGTGGGTTAGAGTCCCATCTGGGGTGTGGGGGAGCAGAGTGGTGCATGACCTCATGGGATGTGAAGCCGTATTGGCCTTGTGGATAAGACACTGGCCTCCTAAGCCAGGGATTGTGGGAGAGCAGAGTGGCGCAGAGGAAGCCTGCTGGGCCCATTGATTTAAAAACCACACATTGTGTTTCCTGTATTTTTCCCTTTCTCTGTAGTGAAACTTGCTGTCTGTCCTCCTAGCTGGTGACCTCATGGTATGTGAAGCCCTAGTGGCCTAATGGATAAGGCACTGGCCTCCTAAGCCAGGGATTGTGGGTTCGAGTCCCATCTGGGGTGTGGGAGAGCAGAGTGGCGCAGCGGAAGCGTGCTGGGCCCATAACCCAGAGGTCGATGGATCGAAACCATCCTCTGCTAGTACTGTTTTACTGGCAGCCTGGCGATGTGTGGTGAGGTGTCAAGGAAGCCATCTACACCAGGGTTGAGAAGCCGTCATTGAACAGGGGAGGGGGTCTACGCCACCACTTATCCCCCACTTACAATGCTGTCCTTTCATCTCTTCCCAGGAAACTCAACAAACGTAACCTATTGACCTCAGGTGAAGATACCAACGAAGGTCGTTCAGTCTTGGCCACAAGTAGTCTTAACGACTGTAACGACTGTAACGACTGTCGTCACAGCAACAAGGAACACTTACGAACCAGCGGTATCGATGACCCGGGATAACGCCCCCACTGAGGTGAAATAGCTGAGTTTCCCTGCCAGTCAGTCAGAACTGAAGAAGTCCTTTGGATGAGGGACGAAACGTCTTCCAGTGTCTTCAACCAAGTCCAGTTGCCCCTGATTTTAACCTTCGTTGGATAACTATGACCTGGATGACTGAGAATCTTCATAGACTTCTGACCCAGTGATTCAAAACCGCACATTGTGCTTCCCGTATTTGTCCCTCTCTCTATAGTGAAAGTTGCTGTATGTCTTCCTAGTTGGTGACCTCATGGGATGTGAAGCCCTATTCCCCTCATGGATAAGGCACTGGCCTCCTAAGCCAGGGATTGTGGGTTAGAGTCCCATCTGGGGTGCGGGGGAGCAGAGTGGCGCAGCAGAAGCCTGCTGTGTCCAGTGATTCAAAGCCAGGGATTGTGGGTTCGAGGCCCATCTGCAAAGTGGCAGAGCAGAGTGGCGCAGCGGAAGCGTGCTGGGCCCATAACCCAGAGGTCGATGGATCGAAACCATCCTCTGCTAACAGTGATTTATGGGCAGCGTGGTGCCAGTGATTCAAAACCACACATTGGTCCCTTTCTCTATAGTGAAAGTTACTGTATGTCTTCCTAGTTGGTGACCTCATGGGATGTGAATCCCTATTGGCCTTATGGATAAGGCACTGGCCTCCTAAGCCAGGGATTGTGGGTTAGAGTCCCATCTGGGGTGTGGGGGAGCAGAGTGGTGCATGACCTCATGGGATGTGAAGCCGTATTGGCCTTGTGGATAAGACACTGGCCTCCTAAGCCAGGGATTGTGGGAGAGCAGAGTGGCGCAGAGGAAGCCTGCTGGGCCCATTGATTTAAAAACCACACATTGTGTTTCCTGTATTTTTCCCTTTCTCTGTAGTGAAACTTGCTGTCTGTCCTCCTAGCTGGTGACCTCATGGTATGTGAAGCCCTAGTGGCCTAATGGATAAGGCACTGGCCTCCTAAGCCAGGGATTGTGGGTTCGAGTCCCATCTGGGGTGTGGGAGAGCAGAGTGGCGCAGCGGAAGCGTGCTGGGCCCATAACCCAGAGGTCGATGGATCGAAACCATCCTCTGCTAGTACTGTTTTACTGGCAGCCTGGCGATGTGTGGTGAGGTGTCAAGGAAGCCATCTACACCAGGGTTGAGAAGCCGTCATTGAACAGGGGAGGGGGTCTACGCCACCACTTATCCCCCACTTACAATGCTGTCCTTTCATCTCTTCCCAGGAAACTCAACAAACGTAACCTATTGACCTCAGGTGAAGATACCAACGAAGGTCGTTCAGTCTTGGCCACAAGTAGTCTTAACGACTGTAACGACTGTAACGACTGTCGTCACAGCAACAAGGAACACTTACGAACCAGCGGTATCGATGACCCGGGATAACGCCCCCACTGAGGTGAAATAGCTGAGTTTCCCTGCCAGTCAGTCAGAACTGAAGAAGTCCTTTGGATGAGGGACGAAACGTCTTCCAGTGTCTTCAACCAAGTCCAGTTGCCCCTGATTTTAACCTTCGTTGGATAACTATGACCTGGATGACTGAGAATCTTCATAGACTTCTGACCCAGTGATTCAAAACCGCACATTGTGCTTCCCGTATTTGTCCCTCTCTCTATAGTGAAAGTTGCTGTATGTCTTCCTAGTTGGTGACCTCATGGGATGTGAAGCCCTATTCCCCTCATGGATAAGGCACTGGCCTCCTAAGCCAGGGATTGTGGGTTAGAGTCCCATCTGGGGTGCGGGGGAGCAGAGTGGCGCAGCAGAAGCCTGCTGTGCCCAGTAATTCAAAGCCAGGGATTGTGGGTTCGAGGCCCATCTGCAAAGTGGCAGAGCAGAGTGGCGCAGCGGAAGCGTGCTGGGCCCATAACCCAGAGGTCGATGGATCGAAACCATCCTCTGCTAACAGTGATTTATGGGCAGCGTGGTGCCAGTGATTCAAAACCACACATTGGTCCCTTTCTCTATAGTGAAAGTTACTGTATGTCTTCCTAGTTGGTGACCTCATGGGATGTGAATCCCTATTGGCCTTATGGATAAGGCACTGAGAAGCCGTCATTGAACAGGGGAGGGGGTCTACGCCACCACTTATCCCCCACTTACAATGCTGTCCTTTCATCTCTTCCCAGGAAACTCAACAAACGTAACCTATTGACCTCAGGTGAAGATACCAACGAAGGTCGTTCAGTCTTGGCCACAAGTAGTCTTAACGACTGTAACGACTGTAACGACTGTCGTCACAGCAACAAGGAACACTTACGAACCAGCGGTATCGATGACCCGGGATAACGCCCCCACTGAGGTGAAATAGCTGAGTTTCCCTGCCAGTCAGTCAGAACTGAAGAAGTCCTTTGGATGAGGGACGAAACGTCTTCCAGTGTCTTCAACCAAGTCCAGTTGCCCCTGATTTTAACCTTCGTTGGATAACTATGACCTGGATGACTGAGAATCTTCATAGACTTCTGACCCAGTGATTCAAAACCGCACATTGTGCTTCCCGTATTTGTCCCTCTCTCTATAGTGAAAGTTGCTGTATGTCTTCCTAGTTGGTGACCTCATGGGATGTGAAGCCCTATTCCCCTCATGGATAAGGCACTGGCCTCCTAAGCCAGGGATTGTGGGTTAGAGTCCCATCTGGGGTGCGGGGGAGCAGAGTGGCGCAGCAGAAGCCTGCTGTGTCCAGTGATTCAAAGCCAGGGATTGTGGGTTCGAGGCCCATCTGCAAAGTGGCAGAGCAGAGTGGCGCAGCGGAAGCGTGCTGGGCCCATAACCCAGAGGTCGATGGATCGAAACCATCCTCTGCTAACAGTGATTTATGGGCAGCGTGGTGCCAGTGATTCAAAACCACACATTGGTCCCTTTCTCTATAGTGAAAGTTACTGTATGTCTTCCTAGTTGGTGACCTCATGGGATGTGAATCCCTATTGGCCTTATGGATAAGGCACTGGCCTCCTAAGCCAGGGATTGTGGGTTAGAGTCCCATCTGGGGTGTGGGGGAGCAGAGTGGTGCATGACCTCATGGGATGTGAAGCCGTATTGGCCTTGTGGATAAGACACTGGCCTCCTAAGCCAGGGATTGTGGGAGAGCAGAGTGGCGCAGAGGAAGCCTGCTGGGCCCATTGATTTAAAAACCACACATTGTGTTTCCTGTATTTTTCCCTTTCTCTGTAGTGAAACTTGCTGTCTGTCCTCCTAGCTGGTGACCTCATGGTATGTGAAGCCCTAGTGGCCTAATGGATAAGGCACTGGCCTCCTAAGCCAGGGATTGTGGGTTCGAGTCCCATCTGGGGTGTGGGAGAGCAGAGTGGCGCAGCGGAAGCGTGCTGGGCCCATAACCCAGAGGTCGATGGATCGAAACCATCCTCTGCTAGTACTGTTTTACTGGCAGCCTGGCGATGTGTGGTGAGGTGTCAAGGAAGCCATCTACACCAGGGTTGAGAAGCCGTCATTGAACAGGGGAGGGGGTCTACGCCACCACTTATCCCCCACTTACAATGCTGTCCTTTCATCTCTTCCCAGGAAACTCAACAAACGTAACCTATTGACCTCAGGTGAAGATACCAACGAAGGTCGTTCAGTCTTGGCCACAAGTAGTCTTAACGACTGTAACGACTGTAACGACTGTCGTCACAGCAACAAGGAACACTTACGAACCAGCGGTATCGATGACCCGGGATAACGCCCCCACTGATTTGAAATAGCTGAGTTTCCCTGCCAGTCAGTCAGAACTGAAGAAGTCCTTTGGATGAGGGACGAAACGTCTTCCAGTGTCTTCAACCAAGTCCAGTTGCCCCTGATTTTAACCTTCGTTGGATAACTATGACCTGGATGACTGAGAATCTTCATAGACTTCTGACCCAGTGATTCAAAACCGCACATTGTGCTTCCCGTATTTGTCCCTCTCTCTATAGTGAAAGTTGCTGTATGTCTTCCTAGTTGGTGACCTCATGGGATGTGAAGCCCTATTCCCCTCATGGATAAGGCACTGGCCTCCTAAGCCAGGGATTGTGGGTTAGAGTCCCATCTGGGGTGCGGGGGAGCAGAGTGGCGCAGCAGAAGCCTGCTGTGCCCAGTGATTCAAAGCCAGGGATTGTGGGTTCGAGGCCCATCTGCAAAGTGGCAGAGCAGAGTGGCGCAGCGGAAGCGTGCTGGGCCCATAACCCAGAGGTCGATGGATCGAAACCATCCTCTGCTAAGAGTGATTTATGGGCAGCGTGGTGCCAGTGATTCAAAACCACACATTGGTCCCTTTCTCTATAGTGAAAGTTACTGTATGTCTTCCTAGTTGGTGACCTCATGGGATGTGAATCCCTATTGGCCTTATGGATAAGGCACTGGCCTCCTAAGCCAGGGATTGTGGGTTAGAGTCCCATCTGGGGTGTGGGGGAGCAGAGTGGTGCATGACCTCATGGGATGTGAAGCCGTATTGGCCTTGTGGATAAGACACTGGCCTCCTAAGCCAGGGATTGTGGGAGAGCAGAGTGGCGCAGAGGAAGCCTGCTGGGCCCATTGATTTAAAAACCACACATTGTGTTTCCTGTATTTTTCCCTTTCTCTGTAGTGAAACTTGCTGTCTGTCCTCCTAGCTGGTGACCTCATGGTATGTGAAGCCCTAGTGGCCTAATGGATAAGGCACTGGCCTCCTAAGCCAGGGATTGTGGGTTCGAGTCCCATCTGGGGTGTGGGAGAGCAGAGTGGCGCAGCGGAAGCGTGCTGGGCCCATAACCCAGAGGTCGATGGATTGAAACCCTCCTCTGCTAGTCCTGTTTTACTGGCAGCCTGGCGATGTGTGGTGAGGTGTCAAGGAAGCCATCTACACCAGGGTTGAGAAGCCGTCATTGAACAGGGGAAGGGGTCTACGCCACCACTTATCCCCCACTTACAATGCTGTCCTTTCATCTCTTCCCAGGAAACTCAACAAACGTAACCTATTGACCTCAGGTGAAGATACCAACGAAGGTCGTTCAGTCTTGGCCACAAGTAGTCTTAACGACTGTAACGACTGTAACGACTGTCGTCACAGCAACAAGGAACACTTACGAACCAGCGGTATCGATGACCCGGGATAACGCCCCCACTGAGGTGAAATAGCTGAGTTTCCCTGCCAGTCAGTCAGAACTGAAGAAGTCCTTTGGATGAGGGACGAAACGTCTTCCAGTGTCTTCAACCAAGTCCAGTTGCCCCTGATTTTAACCTTCGTTGGATAACTATGACCTGGATGACTGAGAATCTTCATAGACTTCTGACCCAGTGATTCAAAACCGCACATTGTGCTTCCCGTATTTGTCCCTCTCTCTATAGTGAAAGTTGCTGTATGTCTTCCTAGTTGGTGACCTCATGGGATGTGAAGCCCTATTCCCCTCATGGATAAGGCACTGGCCTCCTAAGCCAGGGATTGTGGGTTAGAGTCCCATCTGGGGTGCGGGGGAGCAGAGTGGCGCAGCAGAAGCCTGCTGTGCCCAGTGATTCAAAGCCAGGGATTGTGGGTTCGAGGCCCATCTGCAAAGTGGCAGAGCAGAGTGGCGCAGCGGAAGCGTGCTGGGCCCATAACCCAGAGGTCGATGGATCGAAACCATCCTCTGCTAACAGTGACTTATGGGCAGCGTGGTGCCAGTGATTCAAAACCACACATTGGTCCCTTTCTCTATAGTGAAAGTTACTGTATGTCTTCCTAGTTGGTGACCTCATGGGATGTGAATCCCTATTGGCCTTATGGATAAGGCACTGGCCTCCTAAGCCAGGGATTGTGGGTTAGAGTCCCATCTGGGGTGTGGGGGAGCAGAGTGGTGCATGACCTCATGGGATGTGAAGCCGTATTGGCCTTGTGGATAAGACACTGGCCTCCTAAGCCAGGGATTGTGGGAGAGCAGAGTGGCGCAGAGGAAGCCTGCTGGGCCCATTGATTTAAAAACCACACATTGTGTTTCCTGTATTTTTCCCTTTCTCTGTAGTGAAACTTGCTGTCTGTCCTCCTAGCTGGTGACCTCACGGTATGTGAAGCCCTAGTGGCCTAATGGATAAGGCACTGGCCTCCTAAGCCAGGGATTGTGGGTTCGAGTCCCATCTGGGGTGTGGGAGAGCAGAGTGGCGCAGCGGAAGCGTGCTGGGCCCATAACCCAGAGGTCGATGGATCGAAACCATCCTCTGCTAGTACTGTTTTACTGGCAGCCTGGCGATGTGTGGTGAGGTGTCAAGGAAGCCATCTACACCAGGGTTGAGAAGCCGTCATTGAACAGGGGAGGCGGTCTACGCCACCACTTATCCCCCACTTACAATGCTGTCCTTTCATCTCTTCCCAGGAAACTCAACAAACGTAACCTATTGACCTCAGGTGAAGATACCAACGAAGGTCGTTCAGTCTTGGCCACAAGTAGTCTTAACGACTGTAACGACTGTAACGACTGTCGTCACAGCAACAAGGAACACTTACGAACCAGCGGTATCGATGACCCGGGATAACGCCCCCACTGAGGTGAAATAGCTGAGTTTCCCTGCCAGTCAGTCAGAACTGAAGAAGTCCTTTGGATGAGGGACGAAACGTCTTCCAGTGTCTTCAACCAAGTCCAGTTGCCCCTGATTTTAACCTTCGTTGGATAACTATGACCTGGATGACTGAGAATCTTCATAGACTTCTGACCCAGTGATTCAAAACCGCACATTGTGCTTCCCGTATTTGTCCCTCTCTCTATAGTGAAAGTTGCTGTATGTCTTCCTAGTTGGTGACCTCATGGGATGTGAAGCCCTATTCCCCTCATGGATAAGGCACTGGCCTCCTAAGCCAGGGATTGTGGGTTAGAGTCCCATCTGGGGTGCGGGGGAGCAGAGTGGCGCAGCAGAAGCCTGCTGTGTCCAGTGATTCAAAGCCAGGGATTGTGGGTTCGAGGCCCATCTGCAAAGTGGCAGAGCAGAGTGGCGCAGCGGAAGCGTGCTGGGCCCATAACCCAGAGGTCGATGGATCGAAACCATCCTCTGCTAACAGTGATTTATGGGCAGCGTGGTGCCAGTGATTCAAAACCACACATTGGTCCCTTTCTCTATAGTGAAAGTTACTGTATGTCTTCCTAGTTGGTGACCTCATGGGATGTGAATCCCTATTGGCCTTATGGATAAGGCACTGGCCTCCTAAGCCAGGGATTGTGGGTTAGAGTCCCATCTGGGGTGTGGGGGAGCAGAGTGGTGCATGACCTCATGGGATGTGAAGCCGTATTGGCCTTGTGGATAAGACACTGGCCTCCTAAGCCAGGGATTGTGGGAGAGCAGAGTGGCGCAGAGGAAGCCTGCTGGGCCCATTGATTTAAAAACCACTGTGGTGTCCGAACGATAATGCTGCGTGATGTGTTGAGAAGAAATCCGCTTGACACTGTTCTTGATTATAAACGTTTATTACATCAAAGAATTCAGCATCAATTACAAGCTCTGCAGCAGCTTGGAGAGTGACCCAGCCCGATGGCCACTCTGTCTCTCTGTACATCGAACACAGCTTATATAGGACATGTTTAGGTCTCTGCTAAAAACCATATAAGGGCACAGTGCTGTAAAATAAGTGTAACCATCTATTAGACACCACAGAAGGGTACAGTCCCTTCATACACACTAATCTCTTTATACACACTAATCTCTTTATACCTAATTTCTACTTCCCCTAACACTGCACCCATCAATCATTACTTCCCCATAAGGGTTCACTGTCCCTCTCACCAGCTGCAGAGCATTATGTTAAACTGTAATGGCCGGATGCACGTAATGGCCAGATGCACATATGTTATACACCACATATTCCCCCCTACGAGACTTAATTGAGTCTCGAAAAACAAAAAGAGACAAATTTCTCCATCACACACTTCTAGCATATTATTTTTAACAACATATCAACTTTATGGAGTGTGAGAACGAAAAACCTGTCCGGCAGCCTTCATTCCAAATTCCCTCCAAGACAATCTAAACAGGAAAATTTTCTCACGGCCCCTCTGCCTTAGGCGGCCACGCATGGTACTCCAGTCCAATTAATAAACGACATCTTTATCAGTCAATGCAGAAATACGGTTAAGCCAATACATGTGAAAACCTCAGGAAATTAAATAAATCAAAACCATGTCCGAATTCAGGCTGGTCAACCCATCGGACCCTCCAACGGACCTTTCCCTGCCTAGACCCTATATCCCTAAGCATCAAGAAAAAGAAAAAAACCTGAGGTCCCCAAATATTAACTCCCTAAGTGACAGTACAAGTCTTTACACAGTTAACACAAAAAGAATATAATTGTTAATTAAGTATTATTCATTCACATATGTATTCATATCTATATCAAAGTAGACATAGGAAGGTATTCCACTGCAGCTCCTCAGCAGTGTCGATGCAATCCAGACGTTTCCACACCGTCCTTGTCCAGAGTCCATTCATATTGTCCTTGTTTGAGTATTTGAATCCCCATCTGTACATCCCCATATACTCTGGAAGAAAAGAAAACACCAACCAGTATCTTGTTGCAAAATAACACATGAAAATTAAAACCTCAATGTATGAAAATACAAAGTAACATTAAAATGGATATCTTTCCATCATTAATTCATCTGGTTTCCCTTCATCATCTCCATCTGAATCAGCCGTAGTTAACAAAGGCATCTGAGTGTTCTCCCCAGGCATTACCACTCCAACCCATCTCAATATCATAGCTTTCGCAAAAGTCAATAGTACCGTACAAAAGCAAAACATCAAACACAGCGCTACAAAAGCTGCTACCAAAATCTGAACCACCACTGCTCCCACTGGTCCTAACTGATTTTGTAGCCAAGTATTTGCTGACCATCCAGCTCCCTCAGATTGACCAAACGCATCCCTTATACTCTTTAATGCATCTATAACACTAGTGATATTATCAGAACTATCTGGGATCAAAGTATAACAACCGTCTCCCGTCAAGTTCATAGCCACACTTAAACCTCCTTGTTTGGCTAAAATATAGTCAAGAGCCATGTCATGTTTCAACAATGTCAGTCTGTGACTTCTTTGAGTATTTGACAGAAGATTAAACCTCGTATAGTTTCATTTGCAAAACCCCATTAATTTTTTCACAAATCCTTTGACTTTGTGGGTGATAAACTGCTCCAAGACGTTGTTTAGTTCCCAATTTTTGCAAAATCAATTTCACTGTTTTATCCACAAACTTTTTCCCATTATCTTATGATATTCGATCTGGAAGTCCCCACCTGCTTATGACCTCTCTACACAAAAACTTGGCAACCGATTGAGCGTCTTTCCGCTTGGTTGGACAGGCCTCCGGCCATCGTGAAAATCTATCCACAACCACTAGCATGTATCTTTTCCCTTCAACTGGTTTTATCATATCGACAAAGTCAACAACTAACTCACGCATAGGACCCCTTGGGGTGGGAATGTAACCAGGAGGAACAGACATACCCCTGCGGACATTATTTTTCAGACAGATCGTACACCTGCCTATGACAAAATCAATCTTTTCAAGCAAATATGGTGCCCAAAAACCATACTCCTTTGTGATTTTTCTCCTAACCTCCCCCCTGGAAACATGAGCTAACCCATGTGCTTCCTGAATCATCAAACCTAACAGGTCCAGAGGTGCTACTATCAGTCCCTCATGATTTCTCCAAAGACCCGTAGAATCCTTAACAGCACCTCGGTCTAGCCACAACTGTTTATCAATCATAGAAGCAGCTTCCTGCATCAAAATCACTTCCTTAAGCGTAATTCTGTCTTCCAAGTCCACCCCATGAGTGACCAGAAAAACCTTACCCAATTTGTCAGCTCCTGTGACAGCTTTTGCAGCTTCATCAGCAGCTTTGTTCCCTTGTGTCACTCTTGACGCATCTTTTTTATGAGCTGCACACTTAGCTATCGCTATCTCTTTAGGCCTCATCATAGCATGCAACAGTTTTATTATTTGTGCGTGATGTTGTATCGGAGAACCAC
The DNA here is from genome assembly GCF_014851395.1 of Micropterus salmoides. Classification (NCBI taxonomy): domain Eukaryota; kingdom Metazoa; phylum Chordata; class Actinopteri; order Centrarchiformes; family Centrarchidae; genus Micropterus; species Micropterus salmoides. The sequence goes on along the minus strand of NW_024040815.1, from coordinate 43,090 downwards.
CGTCTTTCCACACTGCTCCAAACAAATGACATACATTATGTGCATATGCCGAATCAGTATATATTGTCACTCGCTGCCCGTCAGCTAACAAACACGCTTCTGTTAGCCCCACAAGTTCTGCCAGCTGTGCAGACGCAGGCTGTGGTATTACTTCAGCTTTTTCAACAACAAATCCCGTTCCTTGAGCTTTTACTACTGCATAGCCAGCACACAATTTATCTCCCACACGATAACAAGACCCATCAGTCCAATACTCCAGGTCTGCCTCACGTAGTGGAAGGGCTTGCAAGTCTGATCTAAGCCTTGAGTATTTCTCTGCCTCTTGAACACCATCATGTGGCTCACCATCCTCTGACGTTGGCAAATTCTCAGCTGGATTTACCGTATCACACCTTACCAGGGTGACATCCTCCTGCTCTAAGAGCCTATGATAGTCTCTAAGCCTTGGCATAGTCAATGTGTATTTTCCCCTAGTTCAGGAGATTCCTGAGACTATGATGGGTAAGAATTGTCACTGGGTAACCCCTCGTAACAGATGATGCTTTGTCATACATTAAATAAACTCCAACCATTGCTCTGTAGCACAGTGGTAGCCCTAATTCCACTTCTGAATATGCAGTCGAATAATAGGAAATAGGTTGAGGATTCGACCCTGTACCCGTCAGCTGACAAAGGACTGCACATGCATATTTACCTCCAGTGGAACTAGACACATACAACAAGAAATTCTTAGAGTAATCTGGTAGTGTGAGCGCTGGTGCCTCCTGTAACCTCTGTTTGATTGTTTCAAATGCCACAAGGCCTTCCTGTGTCCAGGTCAGATTGCTGTGAAGTTGAGCGTTCCCAGTATCCTTAACCATAGCTCTCAAAGGTCCCGTCAAACTAGAATAATCCTCAACCCATGCTGAAGAATAACCAGCAATACCAAGAAACGTCAACATTTCTCTGACAGTTCTGGGCTTTGGAGCCTTGCGAATAGCCTCCAATTGACAATCAGAAATGCTTCTGTGTCCATGCGTTATTGTCTGACCCAAATATACAACCTTCTCCTGGCAATATTGCAACTTCTTTTGTGAGGCCTTATGCCCCTTTTCTGCCAATATTTGTAGCAATTTAATTGAGTCTTTGTGACATGTTTCTTCATCTTGTGAACAGATCATAATATCGTCGACATATTGAATCACAGTACTCTGCAATATCTGATCTATCCCTACCAAATCATCTTTCAATACTTTGTTAAAAATATGAGGACTATGTTTAAATCCCTCAATCTCTCATACTCATAAAACTGTCCTCTATATGTGAATCCAAATAAACCCTGACTCTCTACACTAAGAGGAACACTAAAAAATGCACCACACAAATCTAACACCGTGAAATGTGTTGCATCAGGAGGGATTTGGGTTAACAAAGTATGTGGATCCGGAACTTCTGCTGGAAAATTAGTTACCACTTCATTTACTGCTCTCAAATCATGAACCATACGATAAGTCTCATCAGGTTTCTTCACAGGCAACAAAGGCGTGTTACTCTGAGGATTTGTTGTCATCTTCAAAACACCTGCTTTCAAAAGTCCCTCAATTTGTGGTTCGATTCCTCGAATTGCTTCATCCTTCAATGGATGCTGGTACTTCCAAGGAGGTCTAGCTCCTGTTCGAAGTTCTACTTTCACTGGTTGGGCTGATTTCACAAGTCCAATATCGGTACTGTGTTGAGACCACAAACATTCTGGAACTTCTCGCAACATCTCCTCTTTCATAGAATCCGAGTCCATCTTGGCACTACAAATAGATTCATGTGTCATCCGTACAGCTTGTGGCTGTCCCTGTCCTTTAGCTGAAATCATGATTTTGACGAATCGCTGATCTGTACTCCTCCAAATTGCCAAATTCTCTTTCATCGGTACAAAAACAGCTTCCTCCGCTTCTGTCATGATTTCCCCTATGTGTTTCTGCTCATAGTCTTCAGAAATCAACAAAGTCACATGTGGCACACTCTTCTCAATTTTGAATTCTTTCTCCAAATAATCATCAGTGTTTACCTTCATAGCTGCTCCTTGTGGTCCCAAAATTATGCAACTTGAGCTTAGTAGAATTCCCTTTGGTTGATGAGCCAACCATTCCTCTGGGTTTGATTGGGCAGCATTCTTGAAATACTTGAGCGTACAATGGAATGGATATTCTGGAAGTTTCGCATCTGGCATGTTTGCCACAATGAATTTCTCCCATATCTTAGCCGGCTCCAAGAAATCTGCACTGAGATTTCCAATCCAGAATACTGCAGAGGACTCCATCTCTGTTGTCATCAATAGTTGGTGGACCATTTCTTTTGGCACGTCTATCAGACAGCCATCTGGTGTACATTTTATTGTGCAGTTCAATCTACACAAAGCATCTCTTCCCAGTAGAGCAATAGGTGTATGTTCTGATACCAATATGGGTATTGTAGTTTTCTGATTTTTATAGCAGAGCTCAATTGGTTCCGTGAGAGGAATCAGCTGCTTCACTCCCTCAAACCCCCTTGTCCGAATCAGTTGATTGGACATAGGAAGATGTGTACCATCTTCAGGCCGAACACATCACTTCTGGTCGGTTATTTACTTTCACCTCAATTGTTGGATCTCTTTCCGGCCCTGATGCTACCAGCTGACACCCCCCTTTCGGATTTTCCGGGCACCTCTAGAATCCTGGCTCCGGGCCCCTGTGAGGGTTCACCAGTCCTCCAAGCGACCTTGACTGGCCCCTGAATCCTCCTCTGAAATTTCCTCCTCTGAAATTTCCTCCTGAGCTATTGCACTCACGGGCAAAGTGACCAACCTGTCCACAATTGTAACACACTTCTGGAGATTGCTGAAAGTATGGATTAAATCCTCCTCTTCTTGAGCTTCCTCGTCCTCTTCCTCTCCAATTCTGCATCTGTCCATAAACTGGCTGTGGATATGAAACAACTGGGACCACTAGTGGTGGTTGGGACAATTGCGGTTGTTCCTGGCTTGACTGAAGCTGTGGTGGTGATTGTTGCTTTGGTAAACACTGCTCCTCCATAACCAAAGCCTGTTTCTTCTCCTTCTTCTTATTTTCCCCCCAGTTGTATTTGATTGAGTTTCCTGAGAGTCACTTGGTCCTGTTCTTTCTGATCATGTTCCTTTTTCCTATATAGATCCACTTGATGGGCTATATGATCTGTATAGACTCCTATTGCCATGCTTCCAAGTCCAACCACCTCTGCCAGTTTGCTCCTTACTGGTGGGGGCAACCCCATCTGTAGTTTAGCTCGCAAAATTGACCGCTCCATTTGACTCGCCTCTGGATCATTTCCTGTGATATTTCTCCACACCTGATGAGCTCTCGACACATAGGCTCTCGGATTCTCTTCTTTTCCCAATGAATCAATCAAGATATTGTCAGGATGCACATTTGTGGGAAACGTGTCTTTCAGTGCTCTCCACAGTCGATTCCTACTTGCAGCGAACAACTCAGGATCATTTACAGCAGTCCCCACATATCGATTAAGTCCCGTTCTCTGAAAAATCTCTTCCATACCTGGAATCCCCAGGAGATTAGCAAAAAGTCTCTTAATATCTCCTATGGCAGTTTGTGTTCCTACCGTAATTTCTTCCAACTTCGAGATCCAAGGATGTGCTCCATCTTGAAGAATAGGCAACTTCTCAAGTATATCTGACATATCGGTATTCTGCAAAGGCTTATACTCCAGATTCTGTCCTCGGATTATCACTGGCAGCATCTTCTTACTTGTGCTCCCTTTCCTTGGGCGTAATGCATACTTCTTCTCCAATTTTTGGGACCCTTTTTTCCTCAATTTCTCCCTCTGTATTGTCAGCTTCTCGAGATGTTCTTCCAATTCTCTTATTTCTTCTGGATAAGTCGACTTCTCCAAGCATGATATGCATCGATCCATGTCTTTTTCTATTTCTTCAGTAGTCATTGGAGGATAAAATCCTCTTGAACATGAAGCACCTTTAATCTCCCACTCTTCATCGCTGTCTCCATCTTCACTTTCATCGGAGATCTGATCTCCTGTATCCTTCTTCTTCCAACTTTCATCACCCCTTCTTTCCGCTCTGGCCAGCCTCCGTCTGATCACAGGATCATATCCACCCATGATCTCTTCTACATCACTCTGTTCATCATCATCTTCCATTCTCCTAAGCCTCGCTCTACCCTTAGTTTCCCAAACATGTCATTTTCTTCTTACTTTTGGAGCTTGGAGTCATCTTTATAGTTGTTTCTGCTTGTCCTCTCTCTATGACTCGTTCATCTTCATCTCTAATGCAATAACCACCCTCCTGAATGATCACTGGAAGCTGAGGATAGACATCCTTAAACTCCGCTTCCTCCTCGTATGGTGGAGGTCTCTTTGCTGAATCCGTATGTGAGAAGGGTTTGTTGACTTCTGCCATTAATTTTTCTCTGTTATCTTTGCCTCTTTTGCCATTTTTTCTCCACACCTCTGTCCCTTTTCTCTTGCGTCTCTTTCATCAGTTTTTGACCTTCATGTTCGAACAACTTAAGAACACCCAGCTCTCTTCGTCTCTTCTCTTTACGTCGTTCCCCTTTTTTCCCCTTGTTTTGATCCGACTTATATGTGGACACAAGTACTTGCATTATTTTAAGTACACCTGGGTTAAGAGTCCCTTCCACAGGCCATGGTTGTTCAATATTAGGCCAACGCTTATGCCATTTTTCAGATAACTTTACAATACCATCAACTAGAGGATTATTTTTTTGCACTACATCAACCGGAGTAGTTACTTTCAACGTTTTAATGTCCTTTTTCCGCATAGTGACAACTCTTTTATATTTCTTTATTGTAAAATTATTTTCCTTATTACTTATTTGTTTATTTTTCTTTTAATTCTACTTAATTGTTGATAGGTGGCAATTTACCACATCCGCTAACGGAAAATCAAGGGAATTTGTCAACTCCAGAGCAATCACAAAAATCTTGTTATCCAGCAATCACACGGTGCCAACTGCTACCTAATAAGCACCCACTCACCTTAGTTTTGACCCCAAAAGCTCAATACCACTCAATTCCCAACACAACTTGACTTCAAACGACCCCTGCACAAAAACTCCCATATGTAATATTCAAGTACAGTAACTGATCAGTCCGTTGCCAAGTCTCCCCTTAGATAGTCATAACATGAAATATGGCAGGCATACACAAATAGACTCTCTTTGTTACAAATGTGTCTATAATGTCCTGAAAGGAAACAAACTAAATGTGTATCAGCCGTAATAATTATAAATGAGTATAGACACATATGCACAGGTGTTTGTAAAGAGTTTGTGGATTGCACAATACTGGCCAGACTGGATCCGGGGCTGCTTTGCTGTGGCGCGCTGGACGGCACCCCCTCTCTCTCCTTCTCTCTCTCTCTCTCTCCTTCTTGTCTCTCAGATCACAGGAGAACAAAAACCCAAAAAAAGGCAAACAACACTTTAGTCCTTTTATGTACTCACAAGGTTATTTCCCCCAAAAATAAGAGTGTCACCTCTCTGAGTAATCATAATCTATTTTCCCTAACTTTTAACATATCTACGTTAACATGCAAGCTAAGGAATTTCGGTGTCATTTACACTGGGGATGCTGGGGACACTACTCTTCACTCCTATTTAAAGCTTACTCTGTTAAAAAACGTTCTGAAATACCAATGAAAATGCCTTTTAAATATGTATTTACACACATAAAAAAAACCCCAAATGAAAAGTAAGTAAAATATAGAAAAACAACAAAACATGCGCACTTCCCCAAAAAAGTAACTTAGGCTAAGAAAAAACCCCACTGCTGCTTCTGAAATGACCCAAACCATACAGCAGCATTGATCAATAACTTTAACAAATTTCAAAACACATTTTTCCCCTTGATCAAGTTCCCTTCTCTATTTCTTTATTCATATATATGTTTTCTTGAATCCTAGCATTATCGTCCTCTGCATAGTCTCTCACACACACACTAGGCTTCTCCTATTTCTCACACACACAACCGAGACACAGCAGGGACAGCTCTCCACACACACACACACATGGTAGCTATCCAGTCAACAAGAATGCATTTCTTCACACTGTTTATACAGCATGCTTCCGCCGCACCTTTTCCTTTATTATTTTCCTTCCTAAATTTATGCTACCTCGAGTTTGCAGATATTTAATGAGAGGCCACTTCGGACATAGTTCGTCAACACATGTATCGAGAGGTAACTTACAATTAAATTTTCTTCTACAAGCTCCCAGTTCCTTTGAACAGACCCGAAAATTCACCTAGTTCCTTTCCAGGATTTGCGGCCCATCTAAGATCGCCTTTCAAGGGCTTTTTGTCCAGATCTGCGGCGTCCTAATCCTTATTTTTCCTTTTTCCTTAACCTTATATTTTCTTCCTTATCCTTATTAATTTGTATTCAAGCCGAATGACCCTGGCCAGGGTTACACTCTCTCTCTTTTTCCCTTACTCCAATTTACCTATTCCTTAAAGCCTAGTTTCACGCGACAGTAATTTCCATCCCACATGACTTACGGTTATAAGAATCTGAGGGCCCATATTCTTAATCTTTGCAAAGTTATGAAACCTCACTTCCCGTTACTCCTAGGCTGTTCCTTTTTCTTCCTTTTATATCTATCTATCTGTCTTCATTACATTCACACACACACAACCTTTTTGCGTTATCCACAACGCACACAAAATTTAGAACGGAGTCTTCTCACACATCCACCCGCAAGCATTCACACGGGATCGAACCGGTGTACCCTTCAACGCACACACAGACACACGAACTGACCAGCGCCCACAGTTTATGAGAAAACTCACCCTATACGCTAGCTTCTGGAGCGGGAGTCAGCTCGATGGAGCCCTGTGTTGGAACGATGAATTCTGGCACAACACGGTCCCTTCGTGGTCGCCAATTTCTGTGGTGTCCGAACGATAATGCTGCGTGATGTGTTGAGAAGAAATCCGCTTGACACTGTTCTTGATTATAAAAGTTTATTACATCAAAGAATTCAGCATCAATTACAAGCTCTGCAGCAGCTTGGAGAGTGACCCAGCCCGATGGCCACTCTGTCTCTCTGTACATTGAACACAGCTTATATAGGACATGTTTAGGTCTCTGCTAAAAACCATATAAGGGCACAGTGCTGTAAAATAAGTGTAACCATCTATTAGACACCACAGAAGGGTACAGTCCCTTCATACACACTAATCTCTTTATACACACTAATCTCTTTATACCTAATTTCTACTTCCCCTAACACTGCACCCATCAATCATTACTTCCCCATAAGGGTTCACTGTCCCTCTCACCAGCTGCAGAGCATTATGTTAAACTGTAATGGCCGGATGCACGTAATGGCCAGATGCACATATGTTATACACCACACCACACATTGTGTTTCCTGTATTTTTCCCTTTCTCTGTAGTGAAACTTGCTGTCTGTCCTCCTAGCTGGTGACCTCATGGTATGTGAAGCCCTAGTGGCCTAATGGATAAGGCACTGGCCTCCTAAGCCAGGGATTGTGGGTTAGAGTCCCATCTGGGGTGTGGGGGAGCAGAGTGGTGCATGACCTCATGGGATGTGAAGCCGTATTGGCCTTGTGGATAAGACACTGGCCTCCTAAGCCAGGGATTGTGGGAGAGCAGAGTGGCGCAGAGGAAGCCTGCTGGGCCCATTGATTTAAAAACCACACATTGTGTTTCCTGTATTTTTCCCTTTCTCTGTAGTGAAACTTGCTGTCTGTCCTCCTAGCTGGTGACCTCATGGTATGTGAAGCCCTAGTGGCCTAATGGATAAGGCACTGGCCTCCTAAGCCAGGGATTGTGGGTTCGAGTCCCATCTGGGGTGTGGGAGAGCAGAGTGGCGCAGCGGAAGCGTGCTGGGCCCATAACCCAGAGGTCGATGGATCGAAACCATCCTCTGCTAGTACTGTTTTACTGGCAGCCTGGCGATGTGTGGTGAGGTGTCAAGGAAGCCATCTACACCAGGGTTGAGAAGCCGTCATTGAACAGGGGAGGGGGTCTACGCCACCACTTATCCCCCACTTACAATGCTGTCCTTTCATCTCTTCCCAGGAAACTCAACAAACGTAACCTATTGACCTCAGGTGAAGATACCAACGAAGGTCGTTCAGTCTTGGCCACAAGTAGTCTTAACGACTGTAACGACTGTAACGACTGTCGTCACAGCAACAAGGAACACTTACGAACCAGCGGTATCGATGACCCGGGATAACGCCCCCACTGAGGTGAAATAGCTGAGTTTCCCTGCCAGTCAGTCAGAACTGAAGAAGTCCTTTGGATGAGGGACGAAACGTCTTCCAGTGTCTTCAACCAAGTCCAGTTGCCCCTGATTTTAACCTTCGTTGGATAACTATGACCTGGATGACTGAGAATCTTCATAGACTTCTGACCCAGTGATTCAAAACCGCACATTGTGCTTCCCGTATTTGTCCCTCTCTCTATAGTGAAAGTTGCTGTATGTCTTCCTAGTTGGTGACCTCATGGGATGTGAAGCCCTATTCCCCTCATGGATAAGGCACTGGCCTCCTAAGCCAGGGATTGTGGGTTAGAGTCCCATCTGGGGTGCGGGGGAGCAGAGTGGCGCAGCAGAAGCCTGCTGTGCCCAGTGATTCAAAGCCAGGGATTGTGGGTTCGAGGCCCATCTGCAAAGTGGCAGAGCAGAGTGGCGCAGCGGAAGCGTGCTGGGCCCATAACCCAGAGGTCGATGGATCGAAACCATCCTCTGCTAACAGTGATTTATGGGCAGCGTGGTGCCAGTGATTCAAAACCACACATTGGTCCCTTTCTCTATAGTGAAAGTTACTGTATGTCTTCCTAGTTGGTGACCTCATGGGATGTGAATCCCTATTGGCCTTATGGATAAGGCACTGGCCTCCTAAGCCAGGGATTGTGGGTTAGAGTCCCATCTGGGGTGTGGGGGAGCAGAGTGGTGCATGACCTCATGGGATGTGAAGCCGTATTGGCCTTGTGGATAAGACACTGGCCTCCTAAGCCAGGGATTGTGGGAGAGCAGAGTGGCGCAGAGGAAGCCTGCTGGGCCCATTGATTTAAAAACCACACATTGTGTTTCCTGTATTTTTCCCTTTCTCTGTAGTGAAACTTGCTGTCTGTCCTCCTAGCTGGTGACCTCATGGTATGTGAAGCCCTAGTGGCCTAATGGATAAGGCACTGGCCTCCTAAGCCAGGGATTGTGGGTTCGAGTCCCATCTGGGGTGTGGGAGAGCAGAGTGGCGCAGCGGAAGCGTGCTGGGCCCATAACCCAGAGGTCGATGGATCGAAACCATCCTCTGCTAGTACTGTTTTACTGGCAGCCTGGCGATGTGTGGTGAGGTGTCAAGGAAGCCATCTACACCAGGGTTGAGAAGCCGTCATTGAACAGGGGAGGGGGTCTACGCCACCACTTATCCCCCACTTACAATGCTGTCCTTTCATCTCTTCCCAGGAAACTCAACAAACGTAACCTATTGACCTCAGGTGAAGATACCAACGAAGGTCGTTCAGTCTTGGCCACAAGTAGTCTTAACGACTGTAACGACTGTAACGACTGTCGTCACAGCAACAAGGAACACTTACGAACCAGCGGTATCGATGACCCGGGATAACGCCCCCACTGAGGTGAAATAGCTGAGTTTCCCTGCCAGTCAGTCAGAACTGAAGAAGTCCTTTGGATGAGGGACGAAACGTCTTCCAGTGTCTTCAACCAAGTCCAGTTGCCCCTGATTTTAACCTTCGTTGGATAACTATGACCTGGATGACTGAGAATCTTCATAGACTTCTGACCCAGTGATTCAAAACCGCACATTGTGCTTCCCGTATTTGTCCCTCTCTCTATAGTGAAAGTTGCTGTATGTCTTCCTAGTTGGTGACCTCATGGGATGTGAAGCCCTATTCCCCTCATGGATAAGGCACTGGCCTCCTAAGCCAGGGATTGTGGGTTAGAGTCCCATCTGGGGTGCGGGGGAGCAGAGTGGCGCAGCAGAAGCCTGCTGTGCCCAGTGATTCAAAGCCAGGGATTGTGGGTTCGAGGCCCATCTGCAAAGTGGCAGAGCAGAGTGGCGCAGCGGAAGCGTGCTGGGCCCATAACCCAGAGGTCGATGGATCGAAACCATCCTCTGCTAACAGTGATTTATGGGCAGCGTGGTGCCAGTGATTCAAAACCACACATTGGTCCCTTTCTCTATAGTGAAAGTTACTGTATGTCTTCCTAGTTGGTGACCTCATGGGATGTGAATCCCTATTGGCCTTATGGATAAGGCACTGGCCTCCTAAGCCAGGGATTGTGGGTTAGAGTCCCATCTGGGGTGTGGGGGAGCAGAGTGGTGCATGACCTCATGGGATGTGAAGCCGTATTGGCCTTGTGGATAAGACACTGGCCTCCTAAGCCAGGGATTGTGGGAGAGCAGAGTGGCGCAGAGGAAGCCTGCTGGGCCCATTGATTTAAAAACCACACATTGTGTTTCCTGTATTTTTCCCTTTCTCTGTAGTGAAACTTGCTGTCTGTCCTCCTAGCTGGTGACCTCATGGTATGTGAAGCCCTAGTGGCCTAATGGATAAGGCACTGGCCTCCTAAGCCAGGGATTGTGGGTTCGAGTCCCATCTGGGGTGTGGGAGAGCAGAGTGGCGCAGCGGAAGCGTGCTGGGCCCATAACCCAGAGGTCGATGGATCGAAACCATCCTCTGCTAGTACTGTTTTACTGGCAGCCTGGCGATGTGTGGTGAGGTGTCAAGGAAGCCATCTACACCAGGGTTGAGAAGCCGTCATTGAACAGGGGAGGGGGTCTACGCCACCACTTATCCCCCACTTACAATGCTGTCCTTTCATCTCTTCCCAGGAAACTCAACAAACGTAACCTATTGACCTCAGGTGAAGATACCAACGAAGGTCGTTCAGTCTTGGCCACAAGTAGTCTTAACGACTGTAACGACTGTAACGACTGTCGTCACAGCAACAAGGAACACTTACGAACCAGCGGTATCGATGACCCGGGATAACGCCCCCACTGAGGTGAAATAGCTGAGTTTCCCTGCCAGTCAGTCAGAACTGAAGAAGTCCTTTGGATGAGGGACGAAACGTCTTCCAGTGTCTTCAACCAAGTCCAGTTGCCCCTGATTTTAACCTTCGTTGGATAACTATGACCTGGATGACTGAGAATCTTCATAGACTTCTGACCCAGTGATTCAAAACCGCACATTGTGCTTCCCGTATTTGTCCCTCTCTCTATAGTGAAAGTTGCTGTATGTCTTCCTAGTTGGTGACCTCATGGGATGTGAAGCCCTATTCCCCTCATGGATAAGGCACTGGCCTCCTAAGCCAGGGATTGTGGGTTAGAGTCCCATCTGGGGTGCGGGGGAGCAGAGTGGCGCAGCAGAAGCCTGCTGTGCCCAGTGATTCAAAGCCAGGGATTGTGGGTTCGAGGCCCATCTGCAAAGTGGCAGAGCAGAGTGGCGCAGCGGAAGCGTGCTGGGCCCATAACCCAGAGGTCGATGGATCGAAACCATCCTCTGCTAACAGTGATTTATGGGCAGCGTGGTGCCAGTGATTCAAAACCACACATTGGTCCCTTTCTCTATAGTGAAAGTTACTGTATGTCTTCCTAGTTGGTGACCTCATGGGATGTGAATCCCTATTGGCCTTATGGATAAGGCACTGGCCTCCTAAGCCAGGGATTGTGGGTTAGAGTCCCATCTGGGGTGTGGGGGAGCAGAGTGGTGCATGACCTCATGGGATGTGAAGCCGTATTGGCCTTGTGGATAAGACACTGGCCTCCTAAGCCAGGGATTGTGGGAGAGCAGAGTGGCGCAGAGGAAGCCTGCTGGGCCCATTGATTTAAAAACCACACATTGTGTTTCCTGTATTTTTCCCTTTCTCTGTAGTGAAACTTGCTGTCTGTCCTCCTAGCTGGTGACCTCATGGTATGTGAAGCCCTAGTGGCCTAATGGATAAGGCACTGGCCTCCTAAGCCAGGGATTGTGGGTTCGAGTCCCATCTGGGGTGTGGGAGAGCAGAGTGGCGCAGCGGAAGCGTGCTGGGCCCATAACCCAGAGGTCGATGGATCGAAACCATCCTCTGCTAGTACTGTTTTACTGGCAGCCTGGCGATGTGTGGTGAGGTGTCAAGGAAGCCATCTACACCAGGGTTGAGAAGCCGTCATTGAACAGGGGAGGGGGTCTACGCCACCACTTATCCCCCACTTACAATGCTGTCCTTTCATCTCTTCCCAGGAAACTCAACAAACGTAACCTATTGACCTCAGGTGAAGATACCAACGAAGGTCGTTCAGTCTTGGCCACAAGTAGTCTTAACGACTGTAACGACTGTAACGACTGTCGTCACAGCAACAAGGAACACTTACGAACCAGCGGTATCGATGACCCGGGATAACGCCCCCACTGAGGTGAAATAGCTGAGTTTCCCTGCCAGTCAGTCAGAACTGAAGAAGTCCTTTGGATGAGGGACGAAACGTCTTCCAGTGTCTTCAACCAAGTCCAGTTGCCCCTGATTTTAACCTTCGTTGGATAACTATGACCTGGATGACTGAGAATCTTCATAGACTTCTGACCCAGTGATTCAAAACCGCACATTGTGCTTCCCGTATTTGTCCCTCTCTCTATAGTGAAAGTTGCTGTATGTCTTCCTAGTTGGTGACCTCATGGGATGTGAAGCCCTATTCCCCTCATGGATAAGGCACTGGCCTCCTAAGCCAGGGATTGTGGGTTAGAGTCCCATCTGGGGTGCGGGGGAGCAGAGTGGCGCAGCAGAAGCCTGCTGTGCCCAGTGATTCAAAGCCAGGGATTGTGGGTTCGAGGCCCATCTGCAAAGTGGCAGAGCAGAGTGGCGCAGCGGAAGCGTGCTGGGCCCATAACCCAGAGGTCGATGGATCGAAACCATCCTCTGCTAACAGTGATTTATGGGCAGCGTGGTGCCAGTGATTCAAAACCACACATTGGTCCCTTTCTCTATAGTGAAAGTTACTGTATGTCTTCCTAGTTGGTGACCTCATGGGATGTGAATCCCTATTGGCCTTATGGATAAGGCACTGGCCTCCTAAGCCAGGGATTGTGGGTTAGAGTCCCATCTGGGGTGTGGGGGAGCAGAGTGGTGCATGACCTCATGGGATGTGAAGCCGTATTGGCCTTGTGGATAAGACACTGGCCTCCTAAGCCAGGGATTGTGGGAGAGCAGAGTGGCGCAGAGGAAGCCTGCTGGGCCCATTGATTTAAAAACCACACATTGTGTTTCCTGTATTTTTCCCTTTCTCTGTAGTGAAACTTGCTGTCTGTCCTCCTAGCTGGTGACCTCATGGTATGTGAAGCCCTAGTGGCCTAATGGATAAGGCACTGGCCTCCTAAGCCAGGGATTGTGGGTTCGAGTCCCATCTGGGGTGTGGGAGAGCAGAGTGGCGCAGCGGAAGCGTGCTGGGCCCATAACCCAGAGGTCGATGGATCGAAACCATCCTCTGCTAGTACTGTTTTACTGGCAGCCTGGCGATGTGTGGTGAGGTGTCAAGGAAGCCATCTACACCAGGGTTGAGAAGCCGTCATTGAACAGGGGAGGGGGTCTACGCCACCACTTATCCCCCACTTACAATGCTGTCCTTTCATCTCTTCCCAGGAAACTCAACAAACGTAACCTATTGACCTCAGGTGAAGATACCAACGAAGGTCGTTCAGTCTTGGCCACAAGTAGTCTTAACGACTGTAACGACTGTAACGACTGTCGTCACAGCAACAAGGAACACTTACGAACCAGCGGTATCGATGACCCGGGATAACGCCCCCACTGAGGTGAAATAGCTGAGTTTCCCTGCCAGTCAGTCAGAACTGAAGAAGTCCTTTGGATGAGGGACGAAACGTCTTCCAGTGTCTTCAACCAAGTCCAGTTGCCCCTGATTTTAACCTTCGTTGGATAACTATGACCTGGATGACTGAGAATCTTCATAGACTTCTGACCCAGTGATTCAAAACCGCACATTGTGCTTCCCGTATTTGTCCCTCTCTCTATAGTGAAAGTTGCTGTATGTCTTCCTAGTTGGTGACCTCATGGGATGTGAAGCCCTATTCCCCTCATGGATAAGGCACTGGCCTCCTAAGCCAGGGATTGTGGGTTAGAGTCCCATCTGGGGTGCGGGGGAGCAGAGTGGCGCAGCAGAAGCCTGCTGTGCCCAGTGATTCAAAGCCAGGGATTGTGGGTTCGAGGCCCATCTGCAAAGTGGCAGAGCAGAGTGGCGCAGCGGAAGCGTGCTGGGCCCATAACCCAGAGGTCGATGGATCGAAACCATCCTCTGCTAACAGTGATTTATGGGCAGCGTGGTGCCAGTGATTCAAAACCACACATTGGTCCCTTTCTCTATAGTGAAAGTTACTGTATGTCTTCCTAGTTGGTGACCTCATGGGATGTGAATCCCTATTGGCCTTATGGATAAGGCACTGGCCTCCTAAGCCAGGGATTGTGGGTTAGAGTCCCATCTGGGGTGTGGGGGAGCAGAGTGGTGCATGACCTCATGGGATGTGAAGCCGTATTGGCCTTGTGGATAAGACACTGGCCTCCTAAGCCAGGGATTGTGGGAGAGCAGAGTGGCGCAGAGGAAGCCTGCTGGGCCCATTGATTTAAAAACCACACATTGTGTTTCCTGTATTTTTCCCTTTCTCTGTAGTGAAACTTGCTGTCTGTCCTCCTAGCTGGTGACCTCATGGTATGTGAAGCCCTAGTGGCCTAATGGATAAGGCACTGGCCTCCTAAGCCAGGGATTGTGGGTTCGAGTCCCATCTGGGGTGTGGGAGAGCAGAGTGGCGCAGCGGAAGCGTGCTGGGCCCATAACCCAGAGGTCGATGGATCGAAACCATCCTCTGCTAGTACTGTTTTACTGGCAGCCTGGCGATGTGTGGTGAGGTGTCAAGGAAGCCATCTACACCAGGGTTGAGAAGCCGTCATTGAACAGGGGAGGGGGTCTACGCCACCACTTATCCCCCACTTACAATGCTGTCCTTTCATCTCTTCCCAGGAAACTCAACAAACGTAACCTATTGACCTCAGGTGAAGATACCAACGAAGGTCGTTCAGTCTTGGCCACAAGTAGTCTTAACGACTGTAACGACTGTAACGACTGTCGTCACAGCAACAAGGAACACTTACGAACCAGCGGTATCGATGACCCGGGATAACGCCCCCACTGAGGTGAAATAGCTGAGTTTCCCTGCCAGTCAGTCAGAACTGAAGAAGTCCTTTGGATGAGGGACGAAACGTCTTCCAGTGTCTTCAACCAAGTCCAGTTGCCCCTGATTTTAACCTTCGTTGGATAACTATGACCTGGATGACTGAGAATCTTCATAGACTTCTGACCCAGTGATTCAAAACCGCACATTGTGCTTCCCGTATTTGTCCCTCTCTCTATAGTGAAAGTTGCTGTATGTCTTCCTAGTTGGTGACCTCATGGGATGTGAAGCCCTATTCCCCTCATGGATAAGGCACTGGCCTCCTAAGCCAGGGATTGTGGGTTAGAGTCCCATCTGGGGTGCGGGGGAGCAGAGTGGCGCAGCAGAAGCCTGCTGTGCCCAGTGATTCAAAGCCAGGGATTGTGGGTTCGAGGCCCATCTGCAAAGTGGCAGAGCAGAGTGGCGCAGCGGAAGCGTGCTGGGCCCATAACCCAGAGGTCGATGGATCGAAACCATCCTCTGCTAACAGTGATTTATGGGCAGCGTGGTGCCAGTGATTCAAAACCACACATTGGTCCCTTTCTCTATAGTGAAAGTTACTGTATGTCTTCCTAGTTGGTGACCTCATGGGATGTGAATCCCTATTGGCCTTATGGATAAGGCACTGGCCTCCTAAGCCAGGGATTGTGGGTTAGAGTCCCATCTGGGGTGTGGGGGAGCAGAGTGGTGCATGACCTCATGGGATGTGAAGCCGTATTGGCCTTGTGGATAAGACACTGGCCTCCTAAGCCAGGGATTGTGGGAGAGCAGAGTGGCGCAGAGGAAGCCTGCTGGGCCCATTGATTTAAAAACCACACATTGTGTTTCCTGTATTTTTCCCTTTCTCTGTAGTGAAACTTGCTGTCTGTCCTCCTAGCTGGTGACCTCATGGTATGTGAAGCCCTAGTGGCCTAATGGATAAGGCACTGGCCTCCTAAGCCAGGGATTGTGGGTTCGAGTCCCATCTGGGGTGTGGGAGAGCAGAGTGGCGCAGCGGAAGCGTGCTGGGCCCATAACCCAGAGGTCGATGGATCGAAACCATCCTCTGCTAGTACTGTTTTACTGGCAGCCTGGCGATGTGTGGTGAGGTGTCAAGGAAGCCATCTACACCAGGGTTGAGAAGCCGTCATTGAACAGGGGAGGGGGTCTACGCCACCACTTATCCCCCACTTACAATGCTGTCCTTTCATCTCTTCCCAGGAAACTCAACAAACGTAACCTATTGACCTCAGGTGAAGATACCAACGAAGGTCGTTCAGTCTTGGCCACAAGTAGTCTTAACGACTGTAACGACTGTAACGACTGTCGTCACAGCAACAAGGAACACTTACGAACCAGCGGTATCGATGACCCGGGATAACGCCCCCACTGAGGTGAAATAGCTGAGTTTCCCTGCCAGTCAGTCAGAACTGAAGAAGTCCTTTGGATGAGGGACGAAACGTCTTCCAGTGTCTTCAACCAAGTCCAGTTGCCCCTGATTTTAACCTTCGTTGGATAACTATGACCTGGATGACTGAGAATCTTCATAGACTTCTGACCCAGTGATTCAAAACCGCACATTGTGCTTCCCGTATTTGTCCCTCTCTCTATAGTGAAAGTTGCTGTATGTCTTCCTAGTTGGTGACCTCATGGGATGTGAAGCCCTATTCCCCTCATGGATAAGGCACTGGCCTCCTAAGCCAGGGATTGTGGGTTAGAGTCCCATCTGGGGTGCGGGGGAGCAGAGTGGCGCAGCAGAAGCCTGCTGTGCCCAGTGATTCAAAGCCAGGGATTGTGGGTTCGAGGCCCATCTGCAAAGTGGCAGAGCAGAGTGGCGCAGCGGAAGCGTGCTGGGCCCATAACCCAGAGGTCGATGGATCGAAACCATCCTCTGCTAACAGTGATTTATGGGCAGCGTGGTGCCAGTGATTCAAAACCACACATTGGTCCCTTTCTCTATAGTGAAAGTTACTGTATGTCTTCCTAGTTGGTGACCTCATGGGATGTGAATCCCTATTGGCCTTATGGATAAGGCACTGGCCTCCTAAGCCAGGGATTGTGGGTTAGAGTCCCATCTGGGGTGTGGGGGAGCAGAGTGGTGCATGACCTCATGGGATGTGAAGCCGTATTGGCCTTGTGGATAAGACACTGGCCTCCTAAGCCAGGGATTGTGGGAGAGCAGAGTGGCGCAGAGGAAGCCTGCTGGGCCCATTGATTTAAAAACCACACATTGTGTTTCCTGTATTTTTCCCTTTCTCTGTAGTGAAACTTGCTGTCTGTCCTCCTAGCTGGTGACCTCATGGTATGTGAAGCCCTAGTGGCCTAATGGATAAGGCACTGGCCTCCTAAGCCAGGGATTGTGGGTTCGAGTCCCATCTGGGGTGTGGGAGAGCAGAGTGGCGCAGCGGAAGCGTGCTGGGCCCATAACCCAGAGGTCGATGGATCGAAACCATCCTCTGCTAGTACTGTTTTACTGGCAGCCTGGCGATGTGTGGTGAGGTGTCAAGGAAGCCATCTACACCAGGGTTGAGAAGCCGTCATTGAACAGGGGAGGGGGTCTACGCCACCACTTATCCCCCACTTACAATGCTGTCCTTTCATCTCTTCCCAGGAAACTCAACAAACGTAACCTATTGACCTCAGGTGAAGATACCAACGAAGGTCGTTCAGTCTTGGCCACAAGTAGTCTTAACGACTGTAACGACTGTAACGACTGTCGTCACAGCAACAAGGAACACTTACGAACCAGCGGTATCGATGACCCGGGATAACGCCCCCACTGAGGTGAAATAGCTGAGTTTCCCTGCCAGTCAGTCAGAACTGAAGAAGTCCTTTGGATGAGGGACGAAACGTCTTCCAGTGTCTTCAACCAAGTCCAGTTGCCCCTGATTTTAACCTTCGTTGGATAACTATGACCTGGATGACTGAGAATCTTCATAGACTTCTGACCCAGTGATTCAAAACCGCACATTGTGCTTCCCGTATTTGTCCCTCTCTCTATAGTGAAAGTTGCTGTATGTCTTCCTAGTTGGTGACCTCATGGGATGTGAAGCCCTATTCCCCTCATGGATAAGGCACTGGCCTCCTAAGCCAGGGATTGTGGGTTAGAGTCCCATCTGGGGTGCGGGGGAGCAGAGTGGCGCAGCAGAAGCCTGCTGTGCCCAGTGATTCAAAGCCAGGGATTGTGGGTTCGAGGCCCATCTGCAAAGTGGCAGAGCAGAGTGGCGCAGCGGAAGCGTGCTGGGCCCATAACCCAGAGGTCGATGGATCGAAACCATCCTCTGCTAACAGTGATTTATGGGCAGCGTGGTGCCAGTGATTCAAAACCACACATTGGTCCCTTTCTCTATAGTGAAAGTTACTGTATGTCTTCCTAGTTGGTGACCTCATGGGATGTGAATCCCTATTGGCCTTATGGATAAGGCACTGGCCTCCTAAGCCAGGGATTGTGGGTTAGAGTCCCATCTGGGGTGTGGGGGAGCAGAGTGGTGCATGACCTCATGGGATGTGAAGCCGTATTGGCCTTGTGGATAAGACACTGGCCTCCTAAGCCAGGGATTGTGGGAGAGCAGAGTGGCGCAGAGGAAGCCTGCTGGGCCCATTGATTTAAAAACCACACATTGTGTTTCCTGTATTTTTCCCTTTCTCTGTAGTGAAACTTGCTGTCTGTCCTCCTAGCTGGTGACCTCATGGTATGTGAAGCCCTAGTGGCCTAATGGATAAGGCACTGGCCTCCTAAGCCAGGGATTGTGGGTTCGAGTCCCATCTGGGGTGTGGGAGAGCAGAGTGGCGCAGCGGAAGCGTGCTGGGCCCATAACCCAGAGGTCGATGGATCGAAACCATCCTCTGCTAGTACTGTTTTACTGGCAGCCTGGCGATGTGTGGTGAGGTGTCAAGGAAGCCATCTACACCAGGGTTGAGAAGCCGTCATTGAACAGGGGAGGGGGTCTACGCCACCACTTATCCCCCACTTACAATGCTGTCCTTTCATCTCTTCCCAGGAAACTCAACAAACGTAACCTATTGACCTCAGGTGAAGATACCAACGAAGGTCGTTCAGTCTTGGCCACAAGTAGTCTTAACGACTGTAACGACTGTAACGACTGTCGTCACAGCAACAAGGAACACTTACGAACCAGCGGTATCGATGACCCGGGATAACGCCCCCACTGAGGTGAAATAGCTGAGTTTCCCTGCCAGTCAGTCAGAACTGAAGAAGTCCTTTGGATGAGGGACGAAACGTCTTCCAGTGTCTTCAACCAAGTCCAGTTGCCCCTGATTTTAACCTTCGTTGGATAACTATGACCTGGATGACTGAGAATCTTCATAGACTTCTGACCCAGTGATTCAAAACCGCACATTGTGCTTCCCGTATTTGTCCCTCTCTCTATAGTGAAAGTTGCTGTATGTCTTCCTAGTTGGTGACCTCATGGGATGTGAAGCCCTATTCCCCTCATGGATAAGGCACTGGCCTCCTAAGCCAGGGATTGTGGGTTAGAGTCCCATCTGGGGTGCGGGGGAGCAGAGTGGCGCAGCAGAAGCCTGCTGTGCCCAGTGATTCAAAGCCAGGGATTGTGGGTTCGAGGCCCATCTGCAAAGTGGCAGAGCAGAGTGGCGCAGCGGAAGCGTGCTGGGCCCATAACCCAGAGGTCGATGGATCGAAACCATCCTCTGCTAACAGTGATTTATGGGCAGCGTGGTGCCAGTGATTCAAAACCACACATTGGTCCCTTTCTCTATAGTGAAAGTTACTGTATGTCTTCCTAGTTGGTGACCTCATGGGATGTGAATCCCTATTGGCCTTATGGATAAGGCACTGGCCTCCTAAGCCAGGGATTGTGGGTTAGAGTCCCATCTGGGGTGTGGGGGAGCAGAGTGGTGCATGACCTCATGGGATGTGAAGCCGTATTGGCCTTGTGGATAAGACACTGGCCTCCTAAGCCAGGGATTGTGGGAGAGCAGAGTGGCGCAGAGGAAGCCTGCTGGGCCCATTGATTTAAAAACCACACATTGTGTTTCCTGTATTTTTCCCTTTCTCTGTAGTGAAACTTGCTGTCTGTCCTCCTAGCTGGTGACCTCATGGTATGTGAAGCCCTAGTGGCCTAATGGATAAGGCACTGGCCTCCTAAGCCAGGGATTGTGGGTTCGAGTCCCATCTGGGGTGTGGGAGAGCAGAGTGGCGCAGCGGAAGCGTGCTGGGCCCATAACCCAGAGGTCGATGGATCGAAACCATCCTCTGCTAGTACTGTTTTACTGGCAGCCTGGCGATGTGTGGTGAGGTGTCAAGGAAGCCATCTACACCAGGGTTGAGAAGCCGTCATTGAACAGGGGAGGGGGTCTACGCCACCACTTATCCCCCACTTACAATGCTGTCCTTTCATCTCTTCCCAGGAAACTCAACAAACGTAACCTATTGACCTCAGGTGAAGATACCAACGAAGGTCGTTCAGTCTTGGCCACAAGTAGTCTTAACGACTGTAACGACTGTAACGACTGTCGTCACAGCAACAAGGAACACTTACGAACCAGCGGTATCGATGACCCGGGATAACGCCCCCACTGAGGTGAAATAGCTGAGTTTCCCTGCCAGTCAGTCAGAACTGAAGAAGTCCTTTGGATGAGGGACGAAACGTCTTCCAGTGTCTTCAACCAAGTCCAGTTGCCCCTGATTTTAACCTTCGTTGGATAACTATGACCTGGATGACTGAGAATCTTCATAGACTTCTGACCCAGTGATTCAAAACCGCACATTGTGCTTCCCGTATTTGTCCCTCTCTCTATAGTGAAAGTTGCTGTATGTCTTCCTAGTTGGTGACCTCATGGGATGTGAAGCCCTATTCCCCTCATGGATAAGGCACTGGCCTCCTAAGCCAGGGATTGTGGGTTAGAGTCCCATCTGGGTGCGGGGGAGCAGAGTGGCGCAGCAGAAGCCTGCTGTGCCCAGTGATTCAAAGCCAGGGATTGTGGGTTCGAGGCCCATCTGCAAAGTGGCAGAGCAGAGTGGCGCAGCGGAAGCGTGCTGGGCCCATAACCCAGAGGTCGATGGATCGAAACCATCCTCTGCTAACAGTGATTTATGGGCAGCGTGGTGCCAGTGATTCAAAACCACACATTGGTCCCTTTCTCTATAGTGAAAGTTACTGTATGTCTTCCTAGTTGGTGACCTCATGGGATGTGAATCCCTATTGGCCTTATGGATAAGGCACTGAGAAGCCGTCATTGAACAGGGGAGGGGGTCTACGCCACCACTTATCCCCCACTTACAATGCTGTCCTTTCATCTCTTCCCAGGAAACTCAACAAAGTAACGTATTGACCTCAGGTGAAGATACCAACGAAGGTCTTCAGTCTTGGCCACAAGTATCTTAACGACTGTAACGACTGTCGTCACAGCAACAAGGAACACTTACGAACCAGCGGTATCGATGACCCGGGATAACGCCCCCACTGAGGTGAAATAGCTGAGTTTCCCTGCCAGTCAGTCAGAACTGAAGAAGTCCTTTGGATGAGGGACGAAACGTCTTCCAGTGTCTTCACCAAGTCCAGTTGCCCCTGATTTAACCTTCGTTGGATAACTATGACCTGGATGACTGAGAATCTTCATAGACTTCTGACCCGTGATTCAAAACCGCACATTGTGCTTCCCGTATTTGTCCCTCTCTCTATAGTGAAAGTTGCTGTATGTCTTCCTAGTTGGTGACCTCATGGGATGTGAAGCCCTATTCCCCTCATGGATAAGGCACTGGCCTCCTAAGCCAGGGATTGTGGGTTAGAGTCCCATCTGGGGTGCGGGGGAGCAGAGTGGTGCATGACCTCATGGGATGTGAAGCCGTATTGGCCTTGTGGATAAGACACTGGCCTCCTAAGCCAGGGATTGTGGGAGAGCAGAGTGGCGCAGAGGAAGCCTGCTGGGCCCATTGATTTAAAAACCCACATTGTGTTTCCTGTATTTTTCCCTTTCTCTGTAGTGAAACTTGCTGTCTGTCCTCCTAGCTGGTGACCTCATGGTATGTGAAGCCCTAGTGGCCTAATGGATAAGGCACTGGCCTCCTAAGCCAGGGATTGTGGGTTCGAGTCCCATCTGAGTTGTGGGAGAGCAGAGTGGTGCAGCGGAAGCGTGCTGGGCCCATAACCCAGAGGTCGATGGATCGAAACCATCCTCTGCTAGTACTGTTTTACTGGCAGCCTGGCGATGTGTGGTGAGGTGTCAAGGAAGCCATCTACACCAGGGTTGAGAAGCCGTCATTGAACAGGGGAGGGGGTCTACGCCACCACTTATCCCCCACTTACAATGCTGTCCTTTCATCTCTTCCCAGGAAACTCAACAAACGTAACCTATTGACCTCAGGTGAAGATACCAACGAAGGTCGTTCAGTCTTGGCCACAAGTAGTCTTAACGACTGTAACGACTGTAACGACTGTCGTCACAGCAACAAGGAACACTTACGAACCAGCGGTATCGATGACCCGGGATAACGCCCCACTGAGGTGAAATAGCTGAGTTTCCCTGCCAGTCATCAGAACTGAAGAAGTCCTTGGATGAGGGACGAAACGTCTTCCAGTGTCTTCAACCAAGTCCAGTTGCCCCTGATTTTAACCTTCGTTGGATAACTATGACCTGGATGACTGAGAATCTTCATAGACTTCTGACCCAGTGATTCAAACCGCACATTGTGCTTCCCGTATTTGTCCCTCTCTCTATAGTGAAAGTTGCTGTATGTCTTCCTAGTTGGTGACCTCATGGGATGTGAAGCCTATTCCCCTCATGGATAAGGCACTGGCCTCCTAACCAGGATTGTGGGTTAGAGTCCCATCTGGGGTGCGGGGGAGCAGAGTGGCGCAGCAGAAGCCTGCTGTGCCCAGTGATTCAAAGCCAGGGATTGTGGGTTCGAGGCCCATCTGCAAAGTGGCAGAGCAGAGTGGCGCAGCGGAAGCGTGCTGGGCCCATAACCCAGAGGTCGATGGATCGAAACCATCCTCTGCTAACAGTGATTTATGGGCAGCGTGGTGCCAGTGATTCAAAACCACACATTGGTCCCTTTCTCTATAGTGAAAGTTACTGTATGTCTTCCTAGTTGGTGACCTCATGGGATGTGAATCCCTATTGGCCTTATGGATAAGGCACTGAGAAGCCGTCATTGAACAGGGAGGGGGTCTACGCCACCACTTATCCCCCACTTACAATGCTGTCCTTTCATCTCTTCCCAGGAAACTCAACAAACGTAACGTATTGACCTCAGGTGAAGATACCAACGAAGGTCGTTCAGTCTTGGCCACAAGTAGTCTTAACGACTGTAACGACTGTAACGACTGTCGTCACAGCAACAAGGAACACTTACGAACCAGCGGTATCGATGACCCGGGATAACGCCCCCACTGAGGTGAAATAGCTGAGTTTCCCTGCCAGTCAGTCAGAACTGAAGAAGTCCTTTGGATGAGGACGAAACGTCTTCCAGTGTCTTCAACCAAGTCCAGTTGCCCCTGATTTTAACCTTCGTTGGATAACTATGACCTGGATGACTGAGAATCTTCATAGACTTCTGACCCAGTGATTCAAAACCGCACATTGTGCTTCCCGTATTTGTCCCTCTCTCTATAGTGAAAGTTGCTGTATGTCTTCCTAGTTGGTGACCTCATGGGATGTGAAGCCCTATTCCCCTCATGGATAAGGCACTGGCCTCCTAAGCCAGGGATTGTGGGTTAGAGTCCCATCTGGGGTGCGGGGGAGCAGAGTGGTGCATGACCTCATGGGATGTGAAGCCGTATTGGCCTTGTGGATAAGACACTGGCCTCCTAAGCCAGGGATTGTGGGAGAGCAGAGTGGCGCAGAGGAAGCCTGCTGGGCCCATTGATTTAAAAACCACACATTGTGTTTCCTGTATTTTTCCCTTTCTCTGTAGTGAAACTTGCTGTCTGTCCTCCTAGCTGGTGACCTCATGGTATGTGAAGCCCTAGTGGCCTAATGGATAGGCACTGCCTCCTAAGCCAGGGATTGTGGGTTCGAGTCCCATCTGAGGTGTGGGAGAGCAGAGTGGCGCAGCGGAAGCGTGCTGGGCCCATAACCCAGAGGTCGATGGATCGAAACCATCCTCTGCTAGTACTGTTTTACTGGCAGCCTGGCGATGTGTGGTGAGGTGTCAAGGAAGCCATCTACACCAGGGTTGAAGCCGTCATTGAACAGGGGGGGGTCTACGCCACCACTTATCCCCCACTTACAATGCTGTCCTTTCATCTCTTCCCAGGAAACTCAACAAACGTAACCTATTGACCTCAGGTGAAGATACCAACGAAGGTCGTTCAGTCTTGGCCACAAGTAGTCTTAACGACTGTAACGACTGTAACGACTGTCGTCACAGCAACAAGGAACACTTACGAACCAGCGGTATCGATGACCCGGGATAACGCCCCCACTGAGGTGAAATAGCTGAGTTTCCCTGCCAGTCAGTCAGAACTGAAGAAGTCCTTTGGATGAGGGACGAAACGTCTTCCAGTGTCTTCAACCAAGTCCAGTTGCCCCTGATTTTAACCTTCGTTGGATAACTATGACCTGGATGACTGAGAATCTTCATAGACTTCTGACCCAGTGATTCAAAACCGCACATTGTGCTTCCCGTATTTGTCCCTCTCTCTATAGTGAAAGTTGCTGTATGTCTTCCTAGTTGGTGACCTCATGGGATGTGAAGCCCTATTCCCCTCATGGATAAGGCACTGGCCTCCTAAACCAGGGATTGTGGGTTAGAGTCCCATCTGGGGTGCGGGGGAGCAGAGTGGCGCAGCAGAAGCCTGCTGTGCCCAGTGATTCAAAGCCAGGGATTGTGGGTTCGAGGCCCATCTGCAAAGTGGCAGAGCAGAGTGGCGCAGCGGAAGCGTGCTGGGCCCATAACCCAGAGGTCGATGGATCGAAACCATCCTCTGCTAACAGTGATTTATGGGCAGCGTGGTGCCAGTGATTCAAAACCACACATTGGTCCCTTTCTCTATAGTGAAAGTTACTGTATGTCTTCCTAGTTGGTGACCTCATGGGATGTGAATCCCTATTGGCCTTATGGATAAGGCACTGAGAAGCCGTCATTGAACAGGGGAGGGGGTCTACGCCACCACTTATCCCCCACTTACAATGCTGTCCTTTCATCTCTTCCCAGGAAACTCAACAAACGTAACGTATTGACCTCAGGTGAAGATACCAACGAAGGTCGTTCAGTCTTGGCCACAAGTAGTCTTAACGACTGTAACGACTGTAACGACTGTCGTCACAGCAACAAGGAACACTTACGAACCAGCGTATCGATGACCCGGGATAACGCCCCCACTGAGGTGAAATAGCTGAGTTTCCCTGCCAGTCAGTCAGAACTGAAGAAGTCCTTTGGATGAGGGACGAAACGTCTTCCAGTGTCTTCAACCAAGTCCAGTTGCCCCTGATTTTAACCTTCGTTGGATAACTATGACCTGGATGACTGAGAATCTTCATAGACTTCTGACCCAGTGATTCAAAACCGCACATTGTGCTTCCCGTATTTGTCCCTCTCTCTATAGTGAAAGTTGCTGTATGTCTTCCTAGTTGGTGACCTCATGGGATGTGAAGCCCTATTCCCCTCATGGATAAGGCACTGGCCTCCTAAGCCAGGGATTGTGGGTTAGAGTCCCATCTGGGGTGCGGGGGAGCAGAGTGGCGCAGCAGAAGCCTGCTGTGCCCAGTGATTCAAAGCCAGGGATTGTGGGTTCGAGGCCCATCTGCAAAGTGGCAGAGCAGAGTGGCGCAGCGGAAGCGTGCTGGGCCCATAACCCAGAGGTCGATGGATCGAAACCATCCTCTGCTAAGACTGATTTATGGGCAGCGTGGTGCCAGTGATTCAAAACCACACATTGGTCCCTTTCTCTATAGTGAAAGTTACTGTATGTCTTCCTAGTTGGTGACCTCATGGGATGTGAATCCCTATTGGCCTTATGGATAAGGCACTGGCCTCCTAAGCCAGGGATTGTGGGTTAGAGTCCCATCTGGGGTGTGGGGAGCAGAGTGGTGCATGACCTCATGGGATGTGAAGCCGTATTGGCCTTGTGGATAAGACACTGGCCTCCTAAGCCAGGGATTGTGGGAGAGCAGAGTGGCGCAGAGGAAGCCTGCTGGGCCCATTGATTTAAAAACCACACATTGTGTTTCCTGTATTTTTCCCTTTCTCTGTAGTGAAACTTGCTGTCTGTCCTCCTAGCTGGTGACCTCATGGTATGTGAAGCCCTAGTGGCCTAATGGATAAGGCACTGGCCTCCTAAGCCAGGGATTGTGGGTTCGAGTCCCATCTGGGGTGTGGGAGAGCAGAGTGGCGCAGCGGAAGCGTGCTGGGCCCAGAGGTGGGCCCTGGCCTCCTAAGCCAGGGATTGTGGGTTAGAGTCCCATCTGGGTGTGGGGGAGCAGAGTGGTGCATGACCTCATGGGATGTGAAGCCGTATTGGCCTTGTGGATAAGACACTGGCCTCCTAAGCCAGGGATTGTGGAGAGCAGAGTGGCGCAGAGGAAGCCTGCTGGGCCCATTGATTTAAAAACCACACATTGTGTTTCCTGTATTTTTCCCTTTCTCTGTAGTGAAACTTGCTGTCTGTCCTCCTAGCTGGTGACCTCATGGTATGTGAAGCCCTAGTGGCCTAATGGATAAGGCACTGGCCTCCTAAGCCAGGGATTGTGGGTTCGAGTCCCATCTGGGGTGTGGGAGAGCAGAGTGGCGCAGCGGAAGCGTGCTGGGCCCAGAGGTGGGCCCTGGCCTCCTAAGCCAGGGATTGTGGGTTAGAGTCCCATCTGGGGTGGGGGAGCAGAGTGGTGCATGACCTCATGGGATGTGAAGCCGTATTGGCCTTGTGGATAAGACACTGGCCTCCTAAGCCAGGGATTGTGGGAGAGCAGAGTGGCGCAGAGGAAGCCTGCTGGGCCCATTGATTTAAAAACCACACATTGTGTTTCCTGTATTTTTCCCTTTCTCTGTAGTGAAACTTGCTGTCTGTCCTCCTAGCTGGTGACCTCATGGTATGTGAAGCCCTAGTGGCCTAATGGATAAGGCACTGGCCTCCTAAGCCAGGGATTGTGGGTTCGAGTCCCATCTGGGGTGTGGGAGAGCAGAGTGGCGCAGCGGAAGCGTGCTGGGCCCATAACCCAGAGGTCGATGGATCGAAACCATCCTCTGCTAGTACTGTTTTACTGGCAGCCTGGCGATGTGTGGTGAGGTGTCAAGGAAGCCATCTACACCAGGGTTGAGAAGCCGTCATTGAACAGGGGAGGGGGTCTACGCCACCACTTATCCCCCACTTACAATGCTGTCCTTTCATCTCTTCCCAGGAAACTCAACAAACGTAACCTATTGACCTCAGGTGAAGATACCAACGAAGGTCGTTCAGTCTTGGCCACAAGTAGTCTTAACGACTGTAACGACTGTAACGACTGTCGTCACAGCAACAAGGAACACTTACGAACCAGCGGTATCGATGACCCGGGATAACGCCCCCACTGAGGTGAAATAGCTGAGTTTCCCTGCCAGTCAGTCAGAACTGAAGAAGTCCTTTGGATGAGGGACGAAACGTCTTCCAGTGTCTTCAACCAAGTCCAGTTGCCCCTGATTTAACCTTCGTTGGATAACTATGACCTGGATGACTGAGAATCTTCATAGACTTCTGACCCAGTGATTCTGCTGACCCAGCAGAAGCCTGCTGTGCCCAGTGATTCAAAGCCAGGGATTGTGGGTTCGAGGCCCATCTGCAAAGTGGCAGAGCAGAGTGGCGCAGCGGAAGCGTGCTGGGCCCATAACCCAGAGGTCGATGGATCGAAACCATCCTCTGCTAAGACTGATTTATGGCAGCGTGGTGCCAGTGATTCAAAACCACACATTGGTCCCTTTCTCTATAGTGAAAGTTACTGTATGTCTTCCTAGTTGGTGACCTCATGGGATGTGAATCCCTATTGGCCTTATGGATAAGGCACTGGCCTCCTAAGCCAGGGATTGTGGGTTAGAGTCCCATCTGGGTGTGGGGGAGCAGAGTGGTGCATGACCTCATGGGATGTGAAGCCGTATTGGCCTTGTGGATAAGACACTGGCCTCCTAAGCCAGGGATTGTGGGAGAGCAGAGTGGCGCAGAGGAAGCCTGCTGGGCCCATTGATTTAAAAACCACACATTGTGTTTCCTGTATTTTTCCCTTTCTCTGTAGTGAAACTTGCTGTCTGTCCTCCTAGCTGGTGACCTCATGGTATGTGAAGCCCTAGTGGCCTAATGGATAAGGCACTGGCCTCCTAAGCCAGGGATTGTGGGTTCGAGTCCCATCTGGGTGTGGGAGAGCAGAGTGGCGCAGCGGAAGCGTGCTGGGCCCAGAGTGGGCCCTGGCCTCCTAAGCCAGGGATTGTGGGTTAGAGTCCCATCTGGGGTGTGGGGGAGCAGAGTGGTGCATGACCTCATGGGATGTGAAGCCGTATTGGCCTTGTGGATAAGACACTGGCCTCCTAAGCCAGGGATTGTGGGAGAGCAGAGTGGCGCAGAGGAAGCCTGCTGGGCCCATTGATTTAAAAACCACACATTGTGTTTCCTGTATTTTTCCCTTTCTCTGTAGTGAAACTTGCTGTCTGTCCTCCTAGCTGGTGACCTCATGGTATGTGAAGCCCTAGTGGCCTAATGGATAAGGCACTGGCCTCCTAAGCCAGGGATTGTGGTTCGAGTCCCATCTGGGGTGTGGGAGAGCAGAGTGGCGCAGCGGAAGCGTGCTGGGCCCATAACCCA
The DNA here is from genome assembly GCF_014851395.1 of Micropterus salmoides. NCBI lineage: Eukaryota > Metazoa > Chordata > Actinopteri > Centrarchiformes > Centrarchidae > Micropterus > Micropterus salmoides. The sequence goes on along the minus strand of NW_024040815.1, from coordinate 14,138 downwards.
GAGGTCGATGGATCGAAACCATCCTCTGCTAGTACTGTTTTACTGGCAGCCTGGCGATGTGTGGTGAGGTGTCAAGGAAGCCATCTACACCAGGGTTGAGAAGCCGTCATTGAACAGGGAGGGGGTCTACGCCACCACTTATCCCCCACTTACAATGCTGTCCTTTCATCTCTTCCCAGGAAACTCAACAAACGTAACCTATTGACCTCAGGTGAAGATACCAACGAAGGTCGTTCAGTCTTGGCCACAAGTAGTCTTAACGACTGTAACGACTGTAACGACTGTCGTCACAGCAACAAGGAACACTTACGAACCAGCGGTATCGATGACCCGGGATAACGCCCCCACTGAGGTGAAATAGCTGAGTTTCCCTGCCAGTCAGTCAGAACTGAAGAAGTCCTTTGGATGAGGGACGAAACGTCTTCCAGTGTCTTCAACCAAGTCCAGTTGCCCCTGATTTTAACCTTCGTTGGATAACTATGACCTGGATGACTGAGAATCTTCATAGACTTCTGACCCAGTGATTCAAAACCGCACATTGTGCTTCCCGTATTTGTCCCTCTCTCTATAGTGAAAGTTGCTGTATGTCTTCCTAGTTGGTGACCTCATGGGATGTGAAGCCCTATTCCCCTCATGGATAAGGCACTGGCCTCCTAAGCCAGGGATTGTGGGTTAGAGTCCCATCTGGGGTGCGGGGGAGCAGAGTGGCACAGCAGAAGCCTGCTGTGCCCAGTGATTCAAAGCCAGGGATTGTGGGTTCGAGGCCCATCTGCAAAGTGGCAGAGCAGAGTGGCGCAGCGGAAGCGTGCTGGCCCATAACCCAGAGGTCGATGGATCGAAACCATCCTCTGCTAAGACTGATTTATGGGCAGCGTGGTGCCAGTGATTCAAAACCACACATTGGTCCCTTTCTCTATAGTGAAAGTTACTGTATGTCTTCCTAGTTGGTGACCTCATGGGATGTGAATCCCTATTGGCCTTATGGATAAGGCACTGGCCTCCTAAGCCAGGGATTGTGGGTTAGAGTCCCATCTGGGGTGTGGGGGAGCAGAGTGGTGCATGACCTCATGGGATGTGAAGCCGTATTGGCCTTGTGGATAAGACACTGGCCTCCTAAGCCAGGGATTGTGGGAGAGCAGAGTGGCGCAGAGGAAGCCTGCTGGGCCATTGATTTAAAAACCACACATTGTGTTTCCTGTATTTTTCCCTTTCTCTGTAGTGAAACTTGCTGTCTGTCCTCCTAGCTGGTGACCTCATGGTATGTGAAGCCCTAGTGGCCTAATGGATAAGGCACTGGCCTCCTAAGCCAGGGATTGTGGGTTCGAGTCCCATCTGGGTGTGGGAGAGCAGAGTGGCGCAGCGGAAGCGTGCTGGGCCCAGAGGTGGGCCCTGGCCTCCTAAGCCAGGGATTGTGGGTTAGAGTCCCATCTGGGGTGTGGGGGAGCAGAGTGGTGCATGACCTCATGGGATGTGAAGCCGTATTGGCCTTGTGGATAAGACACTGGCCTCCTAAGCCAGGGATTGTGGGAGAGCAGAGTGGCGCAGAGGAAGCCTGCTGGGCCCATTGATTTAAAAACCACACATTGTGTTTCCTGTATTTTTCCCTTTCTCTGTAGTGAAACTTGCTGTCTGTCCTCCTAGCTGGTGACCTCATGGTATGTGAAGCCCTAGTGGCCTAATGGATAAGGCACTGGCCTCCTAAGCCAGGGATTGTGGGTTCGAGTCCCATCTGGGGTGTGGGAGAGCAGAGTGGCGCAGCGGAAGCGTGCTGGGCCCATAACCCAGAGGTCGATGGATCGAAACCATCCTCTGCTAGTACTGTTTTACTGGCAGCCTGGCGATGTGTGGTGAGGTGTCAAGGAAGCCATCTACACCAGGGTTGAGAAGCCGTCATTGAACAGGGGAGGGGGTCTACGCCACCACTTATCCCCCACTTACAATGCTGTCCTTTCATCTCTTCCCAGGAAACTCAACAAACGTAACCTATTGACCTCAGGTGAAGATACCAACGAAGGTCGTTCAGTCTTGGCCACAAGTAGTCTTAACGACTGTAACGACTGTAACGACTGTCGTCACAGCAACAAGGAACACTTACGAACCAGCGGTATCGATGACCCGGGATAACGCCCCCACTGAGGTGAAATAGCTGAGTTTCCCTGCCAGTCAGTCAGAACTGAAGAAGTCCTTTGGATGAGGGACGAAACGTCTTCCAGTGTCTTCAACCAAGTCCAGTTGCCCCTGATTTTAACCTTCGTTGGATAACTATGACCTGGATGACTGAGAATCTTCATAGACTTCTGACCCAGTGATTCAAAACCGCACATTGTGCTTCCCGTATTTGTCCCTCTCTCTATAGTGAAAGTTGCTGTATGTCTTCCTAGTTGGTGACCTCATGGGATGTGAAGCCCTATTCCCCTCATGGATAAGGCACTGGCCTCCTAAGCCAGGGATTGTGGGTTAGAGTCCCATCTGGGGTGCGGGGGAGCAGAGTGGCACAGCAGAAGCCTGCTGTGCCCAGTGATTCAAAGCCAGGGATTGTGGGTTCGAGGCCCATCTGCAAAGTGGCAGAGCAGAGTGGCGCAGCGGAAGCGTGCTGGGCCCATAACCCAGAGGTCGATGGATCGAAACCATCCTCTGCTAAGACTGATTTATGGGCAGCGTGGTGCCAGTGATTCAAAACCACACATTGGTCCCTTTCTCTATAGTGAAAGTTACTGTATGTCTTCCTAGTTGGTGACCTCATGGGATGTGAATCCCTATTGGCCTTATGGATAAGGCACTGGCCTCCTAAGCCAGGGATTGTGGGTTAGAGTCCCATCTGGGGTGTGGGGGAGCAGAGTGGTGCATGACCTCATGGGATGTGAAGCCGTATTGGCCTTGTGGATAAGACACTGGCCTCCTAAGCCAGGGATTGTGGGAGAGCAGAGTGGCGCAGAGGAAGCCTGCTGGGCCCATTGATTTAAAAACCACACATTGTGTTTCCTGTATTTTTCCCTTTCTCTGTAGTGAAACTTGCTGTCTGTCCTCCTAGCTGGTGACCTCATGGTATGTGAAGCCCTAGTGGCCTAATGGATAAGGCAGTGGCCTCCTAAGCCAGGGATTGAGGGTTCGAGTCCCATCTGGGGTGTGGGAGAGCAGAGTGGCGCAGCGGAAGCGTGCTGGGCCCATAACCCAGAGGTCGATGGATCGAAACCATCCTCTGCTAGTACTGTTTTACTGGCAGCCTGGCGATGTGGTGAGGTGTCAAGGAAGCCATCTACACCAGGGTTGAGAAGCCGTCATTGAACAGGGAGGGGGTCTACGCCACCACTTATCCCCCACTTACAATGCTGTCCTTTCATCTCTTCCCAGGAAACTCAACAAACGTAACCTATTGACCTCAGGTGAAGATACCAACGAAGGTCGTTCAGTCTTGGCCACAAGTAGTCTTAACGACTGTAACGACTGTAACGACTGTCGTCACAGCAACAAGGAACACTTACGAACCAGCGGTATCGATGACCGGGATAACGCCCCCACTGAGGTGAAATAGCTGAGTTTCCCTGCCAGTCAGTCAGAACTGAAGAAGTCCTTTGGATGAGGGACGAAACGTCTTCCAGTGTCTTCAACCAAGTCCAGTTGCCCCTGATTTTAACCTTCGTTGGATAACTATGACCTGGATGACTGAGAATCTTCATAGACTTCTGACCCAGTGATTCAAAACCGCACATTGTGCTTCCCGTATTTGTCCCTCTCTCTATAGTGAAAGTTGCTGTATGTCTTCCTAGTTGGTGACCTCATGGGATGTGAAGCCCTATTCCCCTCATGGATAAGGCACTGGCCTCCTAAGCCAGGGATTGTGGGTTAGAGTCCCATCTGGGTGCGGGGGAGCAGAGTGGCGCAGCAGAAGCCTGCTGTGCCCAGTGATTCAAAGCCAGGGATTGTGGGTTCGAGGCCCATCTTCAAAGTGGCAGAGCAGAGTGGCGCAGCGGAAGCGTGCTGGGCCCAGAGGTGGGCCCTGGCCTCCTAAGCCAGGGATTGTGGGTTAGAGTCCCATCTGGGGTGTGGGGGAGCAGAGTGGTGCATGACCTCATGGGATGTGAAGCCGTATTGGCCTTGTGGATAAGACACTGGCCTCCTAAGCCAGGGATTGTGGGAGAGCAGAGTGGCGCAGAGGAAGCCTGCTGGGCCCATTGATTTAAAAACCACACATTGTGTTTCCTGTATTTTTCCCTTTCTCTGTAGTGAAACTTGCTGTCTGTCCTCCTAGCTGGTGACCTCATGGTATGTGAAGCCCTAGTGGCCTAATGGATAAGGCACTGGCCTCCTAAGCCAGGGATTGTGGGTTCGATCCCATCTAGGGTGTGGGAGAGCAGAGTGGCGCAGCGGAAGAGTGCTGGGCCCATAACCCAGAGGTCGATGGATCGAAACCATCCTCTGCTAGTACTGTTTTACTGGCAGCCTGGCGATGTGTGGTGAGGTGTCAAGGAAGCCATCTACACCAGGGTTGAGAAGCCGTCATTGAACAGGGGAGGGGGTCTACGCCACCACTTATCCCCCACTTACAATGCTGTCCTTTCATCTCTTCCCAGGAAACTCAACAAACGTAACCTATTGACCTCAGGTGAAGATACCAACGAAGGTCGTTCAGTCTTGGCCACAAGTAGTCTTAACGACTGTAACGACTGTAACGACTGTCGTCACAGCAACAAGGAACACTTACGAACCAGCGGTATCGATGACCCGGGATAACGCCCCCACTGAGGTGAAATAGCTGAGTTTCCCTGCCAGTCAGTCAGAACTGAAGAAGTCCTTTGGATGAGGGACGAAACGTCTTCCAGTGTCTTCAACCAAGTCCAGTTGCCCCTGATTTTAACCTTCGTTGGATAACTATGACCTGGATGACTGAGAATCTTCATAGACTTCTGACCCAGTGATTCAAAACCGCACATTGTGCTTCCCGTATTTGTCCCTCTCTCTATAGTGAAAGTTGCTGTATGTCTTCCTAGTTGGTGACCTCATGGGATGTGAAGCCCTATTCCCCTCATGGATAAGGCACTGGCCTCCTAAGCCAGGGATTGTGGGTTAGAGTCCCATCTGGGGTGCGGGGGAGCAGAGTGGCGCAGCAGAAGCCTGCTGTCCAGTGATTCAAAGCCAGGGATTGTGGGTTCGAGGCCCATCTGCAAAGTGGCAGAGCAGAGTGGCGCAGCGGAAGCGTGCTGGGCCCATAACCCAGAGGTCGATGGATCGAAACCATCCTCTGCTAACAGTGATTTATGGGCAGCGTGGTGCCAGTGATTCAAAACCACACATTGGTCCCTTTCTCTATAGTGAAAGTTACTGTATGTCTTCCTAGTTGGTGACCTCATGGGATGTGAATCCCTATTGGCCTTATGGATAAGGCACTGGCCTCCTAAGCCAGGGATTGTGGGTTAGAGTCCCATCTGGGGTGTGGGGGAGCAGAGTGGTGCATGACCTCATGGGATGTGAAGCCGTATTGGCCTTGTGGATAAGACACTGGCCTCCTAAGCCAGGGATTGTGGGAGAGCAGAGTGGCGCAGAGGAAGCCTGCTGGGCCCATTGATTTAAAAACCACACATTGTGTTTCCTGTATTTTTCCCTTTCTCTGTAGTGAAACTTGCTGTCTGTCCTCCTAGCTGGTGACCTCATGGTATGTGAAGCCCTAGTGGCCTAATGGATAAGGCACTGGCCTCCTAAGCCAGGGATTGTGGGTTCGAGTCCCATCTGGGGTGTGGGAGAGCAGAGTGGCGCAGCGGAAGCGTGCTGGGCCCATAACCCAGAGGTCGATGGATCGAAACCATCCTCTGCTAGTACTGTTTTACTGGCAGCCTGGCGATGTGTGGTGAGGTGTCAAGGAAGCCATCTACACCAGGGTTGAGAAGCCGTCATTGAACAGGGGAGGGGGTCTACGCCACCACTTATCCCCCACTTACAATGCTGTCCTTTCATCTCTTCCCAGGAAACTCAACAAACGTAACCTATTGACCTCAGGTGAAGATACCAACGAAGGTCGTTCAGTCTTGGCCACAAGTAGTCTTAACGACTGTAACGACTGTAACGACTGTCGTCACAGCAACAAGGAACACTTACGAACCAGCGGTATCGATGACCCGGGATAACGCCCCCACTGAGGTGAAATAGCTGAGTTTCCCTGCCAGTCAGTCAGAACTGAAGAAGTCCTTTGGATGAGGGACGAAACGTCTTCCAGTGTCTTCAACCAAGTCCAGTTGCCCCTGATTTTAACCTTCGTTGGATAACTATGACCTGGATGACTGAGAATCTTCATAGACTTCTGACCCAGTGATTCAAAACCGCACATTGTGCTTCCCGTATTTGTCCCTCTCTCTATAGTGAAAGTTGCTGTATGTCTTCCTAGTTGGTGACCTCATGGGATGTGAAGCCCTATTCCCCTCATGGATAAGGCACTGGCCTCCTAAGCCAGGGATTGTGGGTTAGAGTCCCATCTGGGGTGCGGGGGAGCAGAGTGGCGCAGCAGAAGCCTGCTGTGTCCAGTGATTCAAAGCCAGGGATTGTGGGTTCGAGGCCCATCTGCAAAGTGGCAGAGCAGAGTGGCGCAGCGGAAGCGTGCTGGGCCCATAACCCAGAGGTCGATGGATCGAAACCATCCTCTGCTAACAGTGATTTATGGGCAGCGTGGTGCCAGTGATTCAAAACCACACATTGGTCCCTTTCTCTATAGTGAAAGTTACTGTATGTCTTCCTAGTTGGTGACCTCATGGGATGTGAATCCCTATTGGCCTTATGGATAAGGCACTGGCCTCCTAAGCCAGGGATTGTGGGTTAGAGTCCCATCTGGGGTGTGGGGGAGCAGAGTGGTGCATGACCTCATGGGATGTGAAGCCGTATTGGCCTTGTGGATAAGACACTGGCCTCCTAAGCCAGGGATTGTGGGAGAGCAGAGTGGCGCAGAGGAAGCCTGCTGGGCCCATTGATTTAAAAACCACACATTGTGTTTCCTGTATTTTTCCCTTTCTCTGTAGTGAAACTTGCTGTCTGTCCTCCTAGCTGGTGACCTCATGGTATGTGAAGCCCTAGTGGCCTAATGGATAAGGCACTGGCCTCCTAAGCCAGGGATTGTGGGTTCGAGTCCCATCTGGGGTGTGGGAGAGCAGAGTGGCGCAGCGGAAGCGTGCTGGGCCCATAACCCAGAGGTCGATGGATCGAAACCATCCTCTGCTAGTACTGTTTTACTGGCAGCCTGGCGATGTGTGGTGAGGTGTCAAGGAAGCCATCTACACCAGGGTTGAGAAGCCGTCATTGAACAGGGGAGGGGGTCTACGCCACCACTTATCCCCCACTTACAATGCTGTCCTTTCATCTCTTCCCAGGAAACTCAACAAACGTAACCTATTGACCTCAGGTGAAGATACCAACGAAGGTCGTTCAGTCTTGGCCACAAGTAGTCTTAACGACTGTAACGACTGTAACGACTGTCGTCACAGCAACAAGGAACACTTACGAACCAGCGGTATCGATGACCCGGGATAACGCCCCCACTGAGGTGAAATAGCTGAGTTTCCCTGCCAGTCAGTCAGAACTGAAGAAGTCCTTTGGATGAGGGACGAAACGTCTTCCAGTGTCTTCAACCAAGTCCAGTTGCCCCTGATTTTAACCTTCGTTGGATAACTATGACCTGGATGACTGAGAATCTTCATAGACTTCTGACCCAGTGATTCAAAACCGCACATTGTGCTTCCCGTATTTGTCCCTCTCTCTATAGTGAAAGTTGCTGTATGTCTTCCTAGTTGGTGACCTCATGGGATGTGAAGCCCTATTCCCCTCATGGATAAGGCACTGGCCTCCTAAGCCAGGGATTGTGGGTTAGAGTCCCATCTGGGGTGCGGGGGAGCAGAGTGGCGCAGCAGAAGCCTGCTGTGCCCAGTGATTCAAAGCCAGGGATTGTGGGTTCGAGGCCCATCTGCAAAGTGGCAGAGCAGAGTGGCGCAGCGGAAGCGTGCTGGGCCCATAACCCAGAGGTCGATGGATCGAAACCATCCTCTGCTAACAGTGATTTATGGGCAGCGTGGTGCCAGTGATTCAAAACCACACATTGGTCCCTTTCTCTATAGTGAAAGTTACTGTATGTCTTCCTAGTTGGTGACCTCATGGGATGTGAATCCCTATTGGCCTTATGGATAAGGCACTGGCCTCCTAAGCCAGGGATTGTGGGTTAGAGTCCCATCTGGGGTGTGGGGGAGCAGAGTGGTGCATGACCTCATGGGATGTGAAGCCGTATTGGCCTTGTGGATAAGACACTGGCCTCCTAAGCCAGGGATTGTGGGAGAGCAGAGTGGCGCAGAGGAAGCCTGCTGGGCCCATTGATTTAAAAACCACACATTGTGTTTCCTGTATTTTTCCCTTTCTCTGTAGTGAAACTTGCTGTCTGTCCTCCTAGCTGGTGACCTCATGGTATGTGAAGCCCTAGTGGCCTAATGGATAAGGCACTGGCCTCCTAAGCCAGGGATTGTGGGTTCGAGTCCCATCTGGGGTGTGGGAGAGCAGAGTGGCGCAGCGGAAGCGTGCTGGGCCCATAACCCAGAGGTCGATGGATCGAAACCATCCTCTGCTAGTACTGTTTTACTGGCAGCCTGGCGATGTGTGGTGAGGTGTCAAGGAAGCCATCTACACCAGGGTTGAGAAGCCGTCATTGAACAGGGGAGGGGGTCTACGCCACCACTTATCCCCCACTTACAATGCTGTCCTTTCATCTCTTCCCAGGAAACTCAACAAACGTAACCTATTGACCTCAGGTGAAGATACCAACGAAGGTCGTTCAGTCTTGGCCACAAGTAGTCTTAACGACTGTAACGACTGTAACGACTGTCGTCACAGCAACAAGGAACACTTACGAACCAGCGGTATCGATGACCCGGGATAACGCCCCCACTGAGGTGAAATAGCTGAGTTTCCCTGCCAGTCAGTCAGAACTGAAGAAGTCCTTTGGATGAGGGACGAAACGTCTTCCAGTGTCTTCAACCAAGTCCAGTTGCCCCTGATTTTAACCTTCGTTGGATAACTATGACCTGGATGACTGAGAATCTTCATAGACTTCTGACCCAGTGATTCAAAACCGCACATTGTGCTTCCCGTATTTGTCCCTCTCTCTATAGTGAAAGTTGCTGTATGTCTTCCTAGTTGGTGACCTCATGGGATGTGAAGCCCTATTCCCCTCATGGATAAGGCACTGGCCTCCTAAGCCAGGGATTGTGGGTTAGAGTCCCATCTGGGGTGCGGGGGAGCAGAGTGGCGCAGCAGAAGCCTGCTGTCCAGTGATTCAAAGCCAGGGATTGTGGGTTCGAGGCCCATCTGCAAAGTGGCAGAGCAGAGTGGCGCAGCGGAAGCGTGCTGGGCCCATAACCCAGAGGTCGATGGATCGAAACCATCCTCTGCTAACAGTGATTTATGGGCAGCGTGGTGCCAGTGATTCAAAACCACACATTGGTCCCTTTCTCTATAGTGAAAGTTACTGTATGTCTTCCTAGTTGGTGACCTCATGGGATGTGAATCCCTATTGGCCTTATGGATAAGGCACTGGCCTCCTAAGCCAGGGATTGTGGGTTAGAGTCCCATCTGGGGTGTGGGGGAGCAGAGTGGTGCATGACCTCATGGGATGTGAAGCCGTATTGGCCTTGTGGATAAGACACTGGCCTCCTAAGCCAGGGATTGTGGGAGAGCAGAGTGGCGCAGAGGAAGCCTGCTGGGCCCATTGATTTAAAAACCACACATTGTGTTTCCTGTATTTTTCCCTTTCTCTGTAGTGAAACTTGCTGTCTGTCCTCCTAGCTGGTGACCTCATGGTATGTGAAGCCCTAGTGGCCTAATGGATAAGGCACTGGCCTCCTAAGCCAGGGATTGTGGGTTCGAGTCCCATCTGGGGTGTGGGAGAGCAGAGTGGCGCAGCGGAAGCGTGCTGGGCCCATAACCCAGAGGTCGATGGATCGAAACCATCCTCTGCTAGTACTGTTTTACTGGCAGCCTGGCGATGTGTGGTGAGGTGTCAAGGAAGCCATCTACACCAGGGTTGAGAAGCCGTCATTGAACAGGGGAGGGGGTCTACGCCACCACTTATCCCCCACTTACAATGCTGTCCTTTCATCTCTTCCCAGGAAACTCAACAAACGTAACCTATTGACCTCAGGTGAAGATACCAACGAAGGTCGTTCAGTCTTGGCCACAAGTAGTCTTAACGACTGTAACGACTGTAACGACTGTCGTCACAGCAACAAGGAACACTTACGAACCAGCGGTATCGATGACCCGGGATAACGCCCCCACTGAGGTGAAATAGCTGAGTTTCCCTGCCAGTCAGTCAGAACTGAAGAAGTCCTTTGGATGAGGGACGAAACGTCTTCCAGTGTCTTCAACCAAGTCCAGTTGCCCCTGATTTTAACCTTCGTTGGATAACTATGACCTGGATGACTGAGAATCTTCATAGACTTCTGACCCAGTGATTCAAAACCGCACATTGTGCTTCCCGTATTTGTCCCTCTCTCTATAGTGAAAGTTGCTGTATGTCTTCCTAGTTGGTGACCTCATGGGATGTGAAGCCCTATTCCCCTCATGGATAAGGCACTGGCCTCCTAAGCCAGGGATTGTGGGTTAGAGTCCCATCTGGGGTGCGGGGGAGCAGAGTGGCGCAGCAGAAGCCTGCTGTGTCCAGTGATTCAAAGCCAGGGATTGTGGGTTCGAGGCCCATCTGCAAAGTGGCAGAGCAGAGTGGCGCAGCGGAAGCGTGCTGGGCCCATAACCCAGAGGTCGATGGATCGAAACCATCCTCTGCTAACAGTGATTTATGGGCAGCGTGGTGCCAGTGATTCAAAACCACACATTGGTCCCTTTCTCTATAGTGAAAGTTACTGTATGTCTTCCTAGTTGGTGACCTCATGGGATGTGAATCCCTATTGGCCTTATGGATAAGGCACTGGCCTCCTAAGCCAGGGATTGTGGGTTAGAGTCCCATCTGGGGTGTGGGGGAGCAGAGTGGTGCATGACCTCATGGGATGTGAAGCCGTATTGGCCTTGTGGATAAGACACTGGCCTCCTAAGCCAGGGATTGTGGGAGAGCAGAGTGGCGCAGAGGAAGCCTGCTGGGCCCATTGATTTAAAAACCACACATTGTGTTTCCTGTATTTTTCCCTTTCTCTGTAGTGAAACTTGCTGTCTGTCCTCCTAGCTGGTGACCTCATGGTATGTGAAGCCCTAGTGGCCTAATGGATAAGGCACTGGCCTCCTAAGCCAGGGATTGTGGGTTCGAGTCCCATCTGGGGTGTGGGAGAGCAGAGTGGCGCAGCGGAAGCGTGCTGGGCCCATAACCCAGAGGTCGATGGATCGAAACCATCCTCTGCTAGTACTGTTTTACTGGCAGCCTGGCGATGTGTGGTGAGGTGTCAAGGAAGCCATCTACACCAGGGTTGAGAAGCCGTCATTGAACAGGGGAGGGGGTCTACGCCACCACTTATCCCCCACTTACAATGCTGTCCTTTCATCTCTTCCCAGGAAACTCAACAAACGTAACCTATTGACCTCAGGTGAAGATACCAACGAAGGTCGTTCAGTCTTGGCCACAAGTAGTCTTAACGACTGTAACGACTGTAACGACTGTCGTCACAGCAACAAGGAACACTTACGAACCAGCGGTATCGATGACCCGGGATAACGCCCCCACTGAGGTGAAATAGCTGAGTTTCCCTGCCAGTCAGTCAGAACTGAAGAAGTCCTTTGGATGAGGGACGAAACGTCTTCCAGTGTCTTCAACCAAGTCCAGTTGCCCTGATTTTAACCTTCGTTGGATAACTATGACCTGGATGACTGAGAATCTTCATAGACTTCTGACCCAGTGATTCAAAACCGCACATTGTGCTTCCCGTATTTGTCCCTCTCTCTATAGTGAAAGTTGCTGTATGTCTTCCTAGTTGGTGACCTCATGGGATGTGAAGCCCTATTCCCCTCATGGATAAGGCACTGGCCTCCTAAGCCAGGGATTGTGGGTTAGAGTCCCATCTGGGGTGCGGGGGAGCAGAGTGGCGCAGCAGAAGCCTGCTGTGCCCAGTGATTCAAAGCCAGGGATTGTGGGTTCGAGGCCCATCTGCAAAGTGGCAGAGCAGAGTGGCGCAGCGGAAGCGTGCTGGGCCCATAACCCAGAGGTCGATGGATCGAAACCATCCTCTGCTAACAGTGATTATGGGCAGCGTGGTGCCAGTGATTCAAAACCACACATTGGTCCCTTTCTCTATAGTGAAAGTTACTGTATGTCTTCCTAGTTGGTGACCTCATGGGATGTGAATCCCTATTGGCCTTATGGATAAGGCACTGGCCTCCTAAGCCAGGGATTGTGGGTTAGAGTCCCATCTGGGGTGTGGGGGAGCAGAGTGGTGCATGACCTCATGGGATGTGAAGCCGTATTGGCCTTGTGGATAAGACACTGGCCTCCTAAGCCAGGGATTGTGGGAGAGCAGAGTGGCGCAGAGGAAGCCTGCTGGGCCCATTGATTTAAAAACCACACATTGTGTTTCCTGTATTTTTCCCTTTCTCTGTAGTGAAACTTGCTGTCTGTCCTCCTAGCTGGTGACCTCATGGTATGTGAAGCCCTAGTGGCCTAATGGATAAGGCACTGGCCTCCTAAGCCAGGGATTGTGGGTTCGAGTCCCATCTGGGGTGTGGGAGAGCAGAGTGGCGCAGCGGAAGAGTGCTGGGCCCATAACCCAGAGGTCGATGGATCGAAACCATCCTCTGCTAGTACTGTTTTACTGGCAGCCTGGCGATGTGTGGTGAGGTGTCAAGGAAGCCATCTACACCAGGGTTGAGAAGCCGTCATTGAACAGGGGAGGGGGTCTACGCCACCACTTATCCCCCACTTACAATGCTGTCCTTTCATCTCTTCCCAGGAAACTCAACAAACGTAACCTATTGACCTCAGGTGAAGATACCAACGAAGGTCGTTCAGTCTTGGCCACAAGTAGTCTTAACGACTGTAACGACTGTAACGACTGTCGTCACAGCAACAAGGAACACTTACGAACCAGCGGTATCGATGACCCGGGATAACGCCCCCACTGAGGTGAAATAGCTGAGTTTCCCTGCCAGTCAGTCAGAACTGAAGAAGTCCTTTGGATGAGGGACGAAACGTCTTCCAGTGTCTTCAACCAAGTCCAGTTGCCCCTGATTTTAACCTTCGTTGGATAACTATGACCTGGATGACTGAGAATCTTCATAGACTTCTGACCCAGTGATTCAAAACCGCACATTGTGCTTCCCGTATTTGTCCCTCTCTCTATAGTGAAAGTTGCTGTATGTCTTCCTAGTTGGTGACCTCATGGGATGTGAAGCCCTATTCCCCTCATGGATAAGGCACTGGCCTCCTAAGCCAGGGATTGTGGGTTAGAGTCCCATCTGGGGTGCGGGGGAGCAGAGTGGCGCAGCAGAAGCCTGCTGTGCCCAGTGATTCAAAGCCAGGGATTGTGGGTTCGAGGCCCATCTGCAAAGTGGCAGAGCAGAGTGGCGCAGCGGAAGCGTGCTGGGCCCATAACCCAGAGGTCGATGGATCGAAACCATCCTCTGCTAAGAGTGATTTATGGGCAGCGTGGTGCCAGTGATTCAAAACCACACATTGGTCCCTTTCTCTATAGTGAAAGTTACTGTATGTCTTCCTAGTTGGTGACCTCATGGGATGTGAATCCCTATTGGCCTTATGGATAAGGCACTGGCCTCCTAAGCCAGGGATTGTGGGTTAGAGTCCCATCTGGGGTGTGGGGGAGCAGAGTGGTGCATGACCTCATGGGATGTGAAGCCGTATTGGCCTTGTGGATAAGACACTGGCCTCCTAAGCCAGGGATTGTGGGAGAGCAGAGTGGCGCAGAGGAAGCCTGCTGGGCCCATTGATTTAAAAACCACACATGTGTTTCCTGTATTTTTCCCTTTCTCTGTAGTGAAACTTGCTGTCTGTCTCCTAGCTGGTGACCTCATGGTATGTGAAGCCCTAGTGGCCTAATGGATAAGGCACTGGCCTCCTAAGCCAGGGATTGTGGGTTCGAGTCCCATCGGGGTGTGGGAGAGCAGAGTGGCGCAGCGGAAGCGTGCTGGGCCCATAACCAGAGGTCGATGGATCGAAACCATCCTGT
>NW_024040814.1:0-56699 GCF_014851395.1 Micropterus salmoides | reverse complement strand
TTTTAATGTGAAAATCTGGAGGAAGTGGAGCAGGCGTGTTTACCTGAAGAGTGCTCCATCTTCTCTGAGACCAGCTGCTGTCGGTCTCTCTCTTCTCTCTCGCAGGGTTTTAGCTCGCTCTCTCATCTTCGCCTGCCTCTCCACCGACGTCTCCATCCTGTCCTCCATCTCCTGCAGCAGCTGCTGCTCCTCCACCTCCAACAGCACACGCAGCCTGGGACACGCACAGGTGAGACAAACAGGTGAGGACAAACAGGTGGGCACAGAAAGGTGGGGCAGAAAGGTGGGGACAGACAGTGTAGACAAACAAGTGCAGACATAAAGGTGAGGACAGACAAGTACAGACAAACAGGTGGGGACAAAGGTGGACACCAGGTGGAGACAAACAGGTGCAGACATAAAGGTGAGGACAGACAAGTGCAGACAAACAGGTGGAGACAACAGGTGCAGACAAACAGGTGAGGACAGACAAGTGCAGACAAACAGGTGGAGACAAACAGTGCAGACAAACAGGTGGGGACAGACAAGCGCAGACAAACAGTGGGGACAGACAAGCGCAGACAAACGGTGTAGACAAACAAGTGCAGACATAAAGGTGGGGACAAACAGGTGGACACGCACAGGTGGAGACAAACAGGTGCAGACATAAAGGTGGGGAAAACAGGTGGACACGCACAGGTGGAGACAAACAGGTGCAGACATAAAGGTGGACACGCACAGGTGGACACGCACAGGTGGAGACAAACAGGTGCAGACATAAAGGTGGGGACAGAAAGGTGGGGACAGACAGGTGGGGACAGACAGGTGGAGACAGAAAGGTGGGGACAAACAGGTGGGGACAGAAAGGTGGGGACAGAAAGGTGGGGACAGACAGGTGGAGACAGAAAGGTGGGGACAGAAAGGTGGAGACAGACAGGTGGAGACTCAGATCATGTAGTCTTCTGGTTCTGGTTTGATGACTGAAGTCTTGCTCTGCATGTAGTGCAGTAAAGTATAGTAGAGTTTAAAGTAACATAAAGTACTAGAGTAGATGCATAATAGAGAGCAGCTGGCAGACAGACCTGTCTCTCCTCTCCTGATGTGGACCTCCTGCTGGTCCAGAGCGGCTCGGACCCCCCTCTGGATGGTTCCCCTCAGGTGGCGCCCGTCTGAGCTCTTTAGCCACGAGTTCTTGATGTCCCAGGCTCTGGTACTTTGCGAACTCCAGGACTTTGTCTCGGGCGGCGTCCTGCTTCTGCCTCTCCAGGATCAGCTGGTCCGGAGGCCTCGAGGACGGGAACTTGGCTCTCTGTTTGACCCACAGACACGTTTAGAAACCAAACCTGAGTCTTGACTGGAACAGGAAACAGGTCAGAGTGCGCAGCGGGACAGCAGGAGGCACAGCACCTGATTTCACCAGACTGAAAGAAGATTTATTGATCGCTGATAGAACAAACCTGCTTCTGAGATAAACGCCCCCCCAGCTTTAATAAATAATAGTACATCTTCTATAAAACTACATAACTTCATTCAACGCAGAACACGAACAGGCTGGAACAAAAAACCTGTGGTGAAAAGTATTTACTCAAGTACAGCTCTGAAATACTTATACTTTGCATTTTACTGCATAATTCTACTCTAATATCTAATATTACTAACACTACATATATTTGACATGATGCTTAACTGACTAATATTAACTTTAGATCCCGTGTTTGTTTCAGCCGTTGGAATAAACGTGATTAATATTACAGTTAGTTAAACGTTTTAAAGGCAGGTATCAGTGTGTTGTATTTCTCCGGGTGTCGGGGTCTCACCACGGCCACTGACTGCGGCGTCGGTCCGGTGACCTCGCGGCATCTTCTTCTTCTTTCACTCTGCAGCATTTTTAAAAGTCTCCGTCTGGAGGATGCAAAGTCTTTACTGACGCACCGCAACACTCCAAAAACACAGGGGCGTCCAGCTGCCATGGTGACCACAACACGTCGCCGCCGGGCCCACGTCGCACTACAATACCCATGAGCCTCTGCGCCGTCGCCGTGGAGAAGGAGCCGGTCGGAGAGCAGCGGTGAAACTGATCCGGAGCCGAAGCGAACCTTAGACTTCAGCGTCCGCTCCGCCATGCGCTGTGATTGTGACCTAAAACAAGCTCTTTGCTGAGCCGCAGACTTCTTGTACCTTTGACTTTTTAAAATCATCTTCTTTAAGCACGATTATGATTTGTGTCCTGCCACCTGCTGGCCAGAGGGACACATCACAGCTGCCTTCTCTTCAAATGAAAATGACAGTTTGATTTAGCTAAACAGACTTTCTGCGTGTGATTTAATCCATACAGAGTTTTAGACAAGCAGCACTTTAGTTCTGCTTTTAGTTCAGGTCGACGTGCTTTACTGTTTGCAGCTAAATCAAAAAGTTTGCATCTCTCAATATGACATAAAAAGAATTTATTCACTTTAGCAGTTATGAGTTACAAAACAATATAAAGCCTATATTTGATATTTTCTATGGCGCAGTTATAAAGAATCAGCCCTTGTGATTTTGAAATTCTCAATTTCTGTCTTTTGTTTTAGTCAACGGCTTGTTAAAAAATAATATTCTACTTATTGGCTGTTAATTAACGCCACATTTTACATTCCAGAGTCCTGCTGAAACGCTACGACGGAGGCCTTAAGGACCAGCGTTCAGAATCTGCACAATAATACCTGCTCTGAAATAAATGAACTATCTAGTACAAGTCTGAGCATCAGCATACTTTTCAGTAAGATCTCTTTTCAGGTGTCCTTTAATATAATGAAGGGAGGTATATCAATGCAGAAGTGAGACTTTCCTCAGTACAGTCAGATAATAAACAGCTGTGGACGACTGACATTGTAATTGGAAAATGATCAATCAGTAAATAAACATTAAATGCACCAAAAATAAATGTAGCCATGAATTAAACGATACTATAAGACATAAATTGATATATCTCTAAGATGCTTCTTTATTTATATTAATAATTACTAATATTATTTATTAGTTTGTTCTTTGCATTTTGCTATCCGATTCATTTAAACAAAGGTTTTTATTTCTGTTTCCCCTTTCTTGAAACTAAACATACGAAACAAAATTAACCCCAAAATTCACTAGAATGCCAGAAAACAGTCTCTGGGTTGGCATAGTTACCAGGTAAGGGGGGGGGGGTGGATGACTGAACACAACAACATTGTGATTCCATCCGTGTGTGGAGTATCGGAGAAACTCAGGAGGGTTTTCATCAAACACCACTTCCCTGTTTTGTAAAACCAAAAACACGCTGAGACAGACACTGGTCCACCCGAAAGACGTCTCAACTGAGAAGGCCAACTTCTCAGGTCAAGACTCAGCAGTTTACTACGTCTGAAGGATAAAGGGCACTCTTTTGAGGACAACACTGTACACATTTTAGACATGGAGGACAGATGGTGGTTAAAAGAGGGGACAAGGAGGCCGTTTACACCTGTGTGGAAAGACCATCTCCAAACAGGGGATGAGGTTTGTGATCTCACTTTTAATACTGTCCTTTCATATCTTTCCAGAAAAATGAACAAACGCTCTCATTTGGCCTCGCGACATTCGGCTTCTCCAACATCTAGAACAACTGTCGCCACAACAGCCAGGTGCACTAACGAACCAGCCTTATCCATCACCTTCATAACGACCCCACAGAGGTTAAATAGCGTTAGATAGAGTTTCCCAGCCGCTTCTTTGATGAGAGCCAAAAGATCTTTAAATATCTTCAAGCAAGTTCAGTTGCCCTGGATTGTAACCCTGCTTGGGTCGTCTCACAGAGTGACAACCATCTTAACATTTTCTCATATTTACAGTTTCTTCTAGCAAACATTTTCCAACTAAGTGAAGAAACACAACAACTTCTTCTGAACCAGTAGAAATCCGCTCATTCAGTCTCATAGTTTATTAAAGTCTCTGAACACAGCAGATGACAGTGAGACATTTATTGATCTCCATCATCTCATCTCTCCCAGCAAACACACACCTGCACAGCTGAGATTCATTTCTTCATCTTTCTGATCTCTGAAGGCTCCTGCTACACACCTCTTCATATTTCTATTCACATTATTTGGTTAGTTAGGAGGAGATTTCAAGTGAAGTACAAAGCAAAGAGAAATTAAGCGACTTCCTTAATTACTAAATGATTCAACGTGATTATGAAAGAAGATAAAACCTGAATAAAAAATGAAGGAAATTCCTTCAAAGCTAAATTATTCTGAAATACACCAAATGAATTCCAAAAAGGTGTTTTTGCTCCCATTTGTATAATCGTGCTGGTTTTTAGTCAGATCTGAGCTAAATGTGCTCCTGCTGCCAAACCATCGAAGGAACAAATGTTTTCAAGGTCCTGGAGGAGGAAATCTTTCTCTCTACAGAAAATGAGCCATGTCGACCACAAGGGGGCGCTAAAGGAAAGTCAGAAAGTTCATGTCTGTCTAACCAGATGAAGCTGGAGTCAGAACAGCCTCTGATTTTTAACGTTGGACTTTGTCTGCTCGCTACACGAATCTGATCTCTGTTTCTGTATTTCATTCCAAACTGCACCAAATTAGCGTCAGCGGCCCTCGATGCCTCCAGATCTACAGATCCAGCAGCAGGAGGCTCTGGGACACGTTTCTTCTCTGATCTCAGGATTCACTTGTTCACGTGTCACCAGATGTGATTTGCACATCGAGTGTTGTGAAACCAAATTCAGAGGATCTGTGCCGACGCTTCACTTTTATTTGAATTTAATATAGAACAGGACTCGGCCGACATTGTTCCAGAAGGACTTCCAGATCGGCCTGGGTCGGCGCGGCTTTGCTTCTGAATTGTGCCGGGTGTTTGGACCCCGATACTTAGTTTTAAAATGAAACTATATATTTGTGAGGACTTTTTAAAGAGTCGTCTTCAGAAGGAACCAATGGGCTTTGTAGCGACAAGCGGCCCTTCTGCAAGGAAAGCCCGCTCTCTCGGGTCACCAACTCCGGGCGCCCTTAGCGCATTATGACTTCAGATAGCACTCAGGAAAAAGGGCACCTCTGATAACGAGCTAGATTCAGTACTAGGTACTGGCCTGAGCGTCTGTACTGAATGTCTGACTCCAGATTCAGAAGTTTCCTGGTCAGCCACTTCACTCCTCTCTCACTTTAGGTTGCAGAGAGTAGGGCCCTGAACACATCACCTGGAAGGAGTTCCTTAAAGGAGCAGTTTGCTGCTGATCTGTAATGAGCTGTGTTAATGTCGGCAGTGTGGATGTTAAAGTAGAAGAATACTAACTTACCAGTCCGGAAGAGGAGGAAGAAAATGAAGACAAAAAGAGACAAAACTCTTTCTAGTTTCTTCAGGCGTGCACCCAAAGAGAAACTGATTTATTTTCAACAAATGTAAAAACAGAAGCCCCCAAAAGTTCCCCCTTTTTCTCCTCTTTCGCCCCTTCTTCTTTATTTTCCCCTAATTCTTCTTGAGCTCTGGGGTCAGCAACTGAAATAATAATGGGCAGGAAGGACCTCAGCCCTTTTCCAAACGTTCATTGGCTGCTATAAGTTAGCCATCACACTGATTGGTTCTTACATTCTGACCTCACATCCTTCCTCTTCTTTATAGGTACCGTACACTTCCTGCCAGTAGTTGCAACACCCCTTTGCTCTCGTCACAAATGAACAAGAAAAATATAAAACGCATCATGTAGATTCAACAAACTGTGATTGTGTAATCTTCTCATTTCCAAAGCATCCAGAGCAGATACAGCAGGTCTCAGTTTAAAAACAAGACTAAATGAGCATTTCTTCTCTTCTACATCTTAAATGCATCACACAAATGAAAATCACACACAAGAAGCAGAAAAGACATCAATCATGGGTTGTCACCATCTTTTTTAAAGAAAAGCCTTCCTTCTGTTCTTTAATCTCAAAATGATGTTGCTTTCATTTTCACAGTGGCTGCTGACGTTTAGGCAAATAGTGCCTTCTTTCCTGATTAAAATGATTATCTTGATGTCATCAGGGAATGCATACATGAGACGTCCTTACAGAAGACAAGTCTTAACGTTGACTAAAAATGATAGAAGCGTAAAAAGTAAAACTCTTGACCTTCCCCTCTGCATCACACCTTTTTTCACACCTCCCCTCATGTGCGCTAGATACACAAATGCGTCGTCAGGGACGCTTTAGCTTTTGGTTTAATTTACAGCAAAAGAGTGGACCTTAGCTTCCTCTGTACTGGAAACTAGCGTTATTTTGAGACTTGAGACATGTCTGTCCGTACCCAGACAAAGGTTTCTAGAGGCAAAGATGAGGTCCGGCACAAGATGCAGAGATACAGGACTTATTAAAGAAATAAAGACAGTATCTCAAATTAAACATCTTTCTTCAAATGTTCTACTTTTGTAATCTGAGCTCAGCAGTTAACCATTATCACTCTGAAAGCAAATCATGTTACTATATGGCTTGTAAATGTGTCAGGCAGTCAAACTGTGTCTGTGAAGGCCCCCCAAGAACCAGAACCAGAGGCTTATCCATCACTAGAAAAGAGTAAAATCCTGGACTGAGCTGATGGTGGGTTGTGAGGCAGCTGAGATGAGCTCCTTGGAGGTCCTACTCTGCTCCCTGAGCTCCTTCCTCTTCAGTCGGCCCTCCTTCAGCTGCAGAAACACCCGGGTTATAATAATCCAGCTCGATGTCCTCCTGCCTGCCCGGCTTCTGCCCCCTGCTGGCCTGGAGAGACATGACAGCACACACATGTGAGTTAGTGCATCACTCCTCCTCTTCTTCAGGTCAGTAAACACAGAGCGAGTGCTTCATCTCAGGCCTCTAAACAACAGACGTGTGTCAGTACCTTACGGTAGAAACAAAGGGCAGCGATCACCAACAGCAGAGTCAGCGGCAGGACGACCACTTTGATGAGAAGACCTGTTGGATCTGATCAAACGCATGGACAGACATCACATCACACACCATCATGAGTCCATCAGCTCCCATTAAACACAAACTGTAGAGACCTGAAATCTCCCAAAACCACTTCAGTCCATCAGGAATCTCTATCAACACATATCTGAACGCAGAATCTGGAGAAACAAGCAGAGCCGTCGCAACCAGAGAAGAAGTTCAACTGCCTAAAGCCTCCAGCTGAAAGGGGGTCCTCGAGAAGGGCTGATTATGTAGGCCTACTTAATCCACAGCAATGACACTGTATTAGCACCTTTTAAATACTATGATCAGTCGTAAGCCGGAATTCCCCTAACGAGGCCCCGCCCACTAGTTTGCAGCGTAGAAACCTCATGTGGGCAGTGCCCACCTGTAAAGAGCTTTGTGGTGGCAGAGCGAAGAATCTGGGGGCAAGAAACAAGCAGAGGGGAAAAGAAGTTCAACTGCCGAAACAGTTTATAGTTGTTTTACACTAAACAAATATAATTTATTGTGCTTAAACGCAACACAAATCCAGCTGTTGCCCTTACAGCCAATGAGAAGGTGGAACAGCGTTGTCATGGCTACCAGCTACAGGTGTGCTGGAAGCTGCAGTGATGTTGACAGGTACGCGTCCTGCGTCTCCGAGTCATTAAAATATATATTTATAATATATTTAAAATGTTCAGTTCTAATCCTGAATTTATTCTAGTTAACGTAACGTTAATCGTGATTATTTGAGGGTTCATGTGTTTATCGTTGTTGTTGGACAGAAGTAGGAGAACATGGTCTGGAAGCTGAATAAGCAGCGACATCAAGTCTGTCATCAGAAACTAATCAGTAGATCTCTGCAGCCTTTGTAATGAAGTTCGACTCTGTTTATGTAGCTGTCATGATAAAGAGTGAAATCAATAAGAAGATCTGTGAAGGTGACGTTTCAGCTGCTCTGCTTCAGCTTACCTGAGACAGTGAGAGACAGCCGACGGCTCTCAGAGGAGAAGTCATGAGAAAAAACATGGACGTGATAAACACAGCTGTAGCTTCCTTGGTGGGCGGGCTCTGCGGCAGGAAACAGGAAGTGGGCAGAGTGATTGACAGCTGGCAGGATGTAGTTGGGTGATGTGATGGAGGAGGTGAAGGCGAGCTGGAAGGAGCCTCCTGGGTACTGTGGCTGGATGGAGCAGCTGATGGTGAAGGTGGAGCCCCTGGACACCTGAAAGCCCTGCTGCTGGGCCTCGGAGACCCCGTCCACGGAGGAGGACGCAGAGATGTTGGGCTGAAGCAGCAGGTCTGTAAACACACAGATGATGAAAGGTCACATTCACCCTCCGTTCAACAAAATGGCCCCTGAAGAAGGAAGTGATGTCACAGGTCTGTCACGGGTAACAAACATGGAGCAGAGCGATGACAGACTGTAAAAGGAGGGACTGGATCCACCTGGTGGGACGTCCCCAAACACAGAGACAGACAGACAGACAGGTTCCTCCAGGTGTGTCCTGTCAGGTGAAGCTTCCAGAAACAAGCCCACCTCTCTACACTTTAGGACGTCACTGTCCTGGAGAACTTTACAGTTCAGTCCAATGGAAACCACTGAGACACTGAGACAGAGGAGAGGACACACTGGAGACATTACTGTCATACATGATGTCATAGATGATGTCACTGATGGGCTTACCTGAGCAGGTGAGATCCAGGATGGAGGAAGAGGAACTTGATGATACACACTCCCTCAGAGCAGATCCAGACTGAACACAGTCAGACCAGATCCCCACACAGGTCTGTCTGAGGACTCGTTTCTCTCTCCTACAGAAACAGCAAAGCCACAGTCCAGCTCTCTACAGACAACAGCTGCTGTCTTCAGGGTCCAGACGGAGTACTCACTGGTCTCCAGTCCCCTGTTTCACTCCAGTGTTCCTGCACAGCGACTGGCTCCTCCCACCAACCTGATCAGGCTCTGAACAGAAACCAGAGAGTCATCAGTAAAACAATAAAGTGAGTTTCATCAGAAGAGAAATGAAGCAAATCAAAGCTGCAGCTCCTCTTCTACCTGAGCAGGTGAGTCCAACAGCTTTTCCAGGTGAGCAGGTGTTTCTAGCTGAGCCTGAGCTTCTACAGTCCAGGAGAGCAGACTCATGGCCTCCACACTGGAACTCTTTGGTCCACATCGGAGCCTCCACTTCTCCATAGAGCGCCCCCTGGAGGACTGAAGGAGCCCCACAGCCGAGCTCCCTACAGACCACCTCTGCATCCTGCTGGTCAAAGTCAGCTTCACACACTGAGGACCACCTCTGGTTAGACTGGTTAGACTGGTTAGACTTCACCTCCAGTCTGCCTGAGCACAGACTAGTCCCGTCCAGCAGCCTGACAGAGTCTGGAGAGATAATAGAAGATGAAATAGAGATAAAGACAGCAGACACAAAAGAAAAACATGTCATGAAACAA
This sequence comes from Micropterus salmoides, assembly GCF_014851395.1. Lineage (NCBI taxonomy): Eukaryota > Metazoa > Chordata > Actinopteri > Centrarchiformes > Centrarchidae > Micropterus > Micropterus salmoides. Next base: position 47,364 of record NW_024040814.1, on the reverse strand, counting down.
CAATTCAGTGATTCAAGGTGGACTCAGCACAACTCCAACATCAGTTCATCATTAACAACAGAACACATCTTTCTACCAGCACAGACTGCAGCAAGTTCACCAGCACATTTCCATTTAATACTCTGTCACACTTGTTCTCCACGTCTGAACACTTTCAACATGTTTCCAAACAACAGCACAACATCATCATCTGCAGATTTCTCTGCTCTGTTCCTTCTGCTCAGCTACTCCACAATCTTTGCTCTCCACACAAACAAGTTCAACACTTTTCATTCTGTCTTAATGTTCTAAGAAGATCTGGAACCCAGAAGAAAAAGCTGCTTAGAAAATGCTCCAACAACTCTAACAGGGATAGGGGCTGGACTCTCTCCTTTGAAGGAGCTGCCAGGGTGGAGGACGCCACGTGGGTGTGGAGATACTGACGAGCCCCCGGCTGAGCTCAGCTGCTGTAGTCGTAGAAAGTCAGACCAATGTGCGCCGTTTTCCAACAAACCGCAACATTCTGAGTGTTCCCTTGAGAACTAAGCCTATATTTGCATTTGGAACGTCAGCGCGACGACTTTCTTTGGTGTCAGTGAAGGTTAGCAAAGTGTCCACTACTCGCTCCTCTCTCTCCCTTTGACAACGGACCTGTCTGTGATCAGCCCCTCTTCTTCATTCACAATCCAATTCAGAATATGTGCTGGAGGAAGTGACAGTTGTGCCGAAAATTGTTACCCCTCCGCAGGAGCACCGTGTATCTATACATCTACAGCTGCTTTTATCTCAAACAGTCATAATGTGTGAATAAGCATCACTTTATGTCCGTGGTAACAAAGGGATGTCTTTGTGAAAGGTTAATGTTTCTTTTAACTGAATAATCACAGTTGAAATGTTCAGTTTATCAGGCCTGACAAAACGTTATGTCACGGCTGGCAGAGCAATGACACAATCTGCAGGAAAGGTACCATCACCTTTATTTTATACTAACAGAAACAACTTCATATTCAAAAAGTCATATGAGGTTTGATAATCAGTAGATCAGTCATGTCAGCAAGTATGCATGCTTGAAAGAATAGTGAGGAAAGTGTTGTATGGTGAAAGAAACAAAAAATAACAAGGAGCGTGGAGCATAGGGAACAGGGTTTCCCTCCTCTCTAGCCCTCAGTGCAGAACAAAAGACAAGCTCTTATAGTGGAGAACACCGGGCCCAGGTGGCTCCAACAACTGATGATTTTAACCACGCCTCCTGACATCTGCAACACAGGATACAGAGACACAGACATCCCAGCAGCCGAGAGATGGGGACATCACAGTTATTATAAGCAATAAAATTAGCCTGTTGTTGCTGATGAAATTTGGGTTTGGTGGCCTCTGTTTAATGTCCTTATTTATATTTGGAAAACAGACAGCAGTCTTTAATTAACATGATTCAGGCCTGGGTTAGGCTATAAATAAAATCCACCTTTTTAACAGTGGTTGTAGTGTTGTATTGGCCAAAAAGACAGAGTAGCTCAATCAGTCCTTATTATCAGTTGCAATACATTTAAATAGCTATTACAGCCCATAGAGCCTATGCAGTTTAGCACTTGCCAAAAAACTGATTCCACCTCACTACTTGTGACTAAAAGGTTCTCAAAATGACTTGATTTCAGTCATGAGCGTTATATGTGAGTTATGGCTGATCAAAACTCACCCAGTCCTTTTAACCTGTTGAAATAGCTTTAAAGAGCCAATACAGCCAGTAACAGGTAGTTTTCCACTGGCCAAAAAGTGACTGCAGCCTCGACCTGTGACTTAAAAAGAATAAATAGGCAACAAAAGTCTGTCTGGGCAGTGTGGAACTGAGAGATGGTTTTCTGAACATACTAAAGACTGAAACAAACTTCAGAATGTTGCTGTTAGTTGGGCACTGAGCAACCAAAGACCCTGCTGGTGGAAACCAGTGGCTAAGAAAGCCGTCAAGCTGAAGGAGGAGTCCTTTCAGGCTGGTTGGTGGTTGGCCCCGGGGCCTCCTGAAGCAGCAGACATGTTTCATATATACATATATATATCTTGGTGCATTCAGCTCCTGATTTACTGAGGCAGCAGCTCATCAGACTCCGTCATGGCTGCCAGAGACAGTCTGCTGCCATTCTAGCTGCTGAGTGTGAATCAACCTGGGTACATTACTGTCAGAGATGATGTCATAGATGAAGTCACTGATGGGCTTACCTGAGCAGGTGAGATCCAGGATGAAGGAAGAGAAATATGATGATGCTACACACTCCCTCAGAGCAGATCCAGACTGAACACAGTCAGGGAAGATCCACCACACAGGTCTGTCTGAGGACTCCTCTCTCTGTCCTACAGAAACAGCAGAGCCACAGTCCAGCTCTCTACAGACACAAGCTGCTGTCTTCAGGGTCCAGACGGAGTAACTCACTGGTCTCCAGTCTCCCTGATGTTTCAGCTCCAGTGTTCCTGCACAGCGACTGGCTCCTCCCACCAACCTGACAGGCTCTGAACAGAAACCAGAGAGTCATCAGTAAAACAATAAAGTGAGTTTCATCAGAAGAGAAATGAACCCAATCAAAGCTGCAGCTCCTCTTCTACCTGAGCAGGTGAGTCCAACAGCTTTTCCAGGTGAGCAGGTGTTTCTAGCTGAGCCTGAGCTTCTACAGTCCAGGAGAGCAGACTCATGGCCTCCACACTGGAACTCTTTGGTCCACATCGGAGCCTCCACTTCTCCATAGAGCGCCCCCTGGAGGACTGAAGGAGCCCCACAGCCAAGCTCCCTACAGACCACCTCTGCATCCTGCTGGTCAAAGTCAGCTTCACACACTGAGGACCACCTCTGGTTAGACTTCACCTCCAGTCTGCCTGAGCACAGACGAGTCCCGTCCAGCAGCCTGACAGAGTCTGGAGAGATAATAGAAGATGGCCTTTCTTCATTTTCTGGTTTAATAAAACAATTTAAAATCTAAAACTGTAACAGAATATAATGCAGAGCAGCTTTCAGCTTTCAGATATGTTTCTCCTGTAGGTTGTGATGGAAATTTGATATTTTACTCTGTTTCACCCTGCATGCTCCATTATAATATACAAAGGTCTCACTGTATGGTATTTGATATTTTATCATGTTTCAGCTAGGTGAAGCTTCCCATGGGAAAGATGCTCGTTAGAGAAGTTTTCTTATCTGACTGACCTTGATAGGCCTTCGACTCAGGACAGCTGGTCCCTACTCCCTTGCTCTTCTGCTTCCTGAGCAATATAAAGTCACCTGCTCCTTCACTGGCTCTTTGTCTTACACTCTGCAGACTGTTTGGCACTCTGTATGTTTGTCTGACCCTTTGCAAAGAATAAAACCCTTAAAAGACGTCTGGATTGGAATCTTTATTTCAGAAGACTCACTAAAGGACAAATTTCCATTCCAAGATCAACTTTTAATATCATCACTGCTGAATCAACACACACACAGACGTGACTGATTGAGGTAACCTCTTTAAATTTGCCTGTGGCACCTTTTTACTTCATCAATAATAAATTTAATCATTTTAATTCAGTTAGAAGCTCCTGGACTTTAATAGCTCCTGTGTTTCAGCAGTTTTCTGCTCATGTTCAAAGTTCTGCACATTCAGAATCTAACTGGGTTCTCTGACATTTCCAGAATAAAGGATATTTTGAGAGGTCAAACAGGATAAATCATCATAAACTTTGTAATCAATCTGCACCGTGTGGAAGGGATCCATAGCACGGGTTGCACCACTACTATCCATGGTAGTGTGGGGATGTTTTGTTGTGCAGGATCACAGCTCCTGTGTGTCCTCATGAGGAAAGGTCAAGATGGCTATCAGAGTAAAAATGTCTATTGCATCAGACTAGGCAACTTGATGAGTTTATTTTTTTAAGTAGCCCATTAAAATATTCCTGCAAATGCAGTGAAGAAGTTCAAGTTCTAAAATTTGTGATTTATTTTCATTCATAATTTAGTGGGACAACAGTGTGGATTTGTGCATTTTATATTGAATAAATTTGGAGCTACTCCAAATTCCTCTTTTCCTCTTCCAGAGAAGAGCAGGGGTGTTAAAGATCAACTTTAACAGACTGCTAGGGAGACCCCAACGGAAGGGGGGGTGAAAGTTGCTTTCTCTAAGTGCTATTCCTGACCATAAAACTGGCACCTTTTTGATTCTGAAGCTGATAACGCGGGGCCTGACTGTTAAACTGACAAAAGGCACATGAACCAGCGATTAGCATTTCCCTGAACAGCTTATCAAAACTGCCCACCCACTACACATGTAACCGTGGTGACTGTACTGGGTCTGTGTTTCATTACCCCATCAAAGGGATACTCCTGTCTCACCCAATGTGACACAACCCAGGAAGTCTGTGATCACTGATCATGCCTTGTGCAGACGCACTTATAAATGGACATGTCCATACGATATAGAGAGAGACACACACACACACACACACACACACACACACACACACACACACACACACACACACACACACACACACACACACACACACACACACACACACACACACACACACACACACACACACACTCTTTTAATGTGCCGTTAATGGAAAGTGAAGGTTTTTTGACCAGCGCTTTACTGTCTAACTGCACACCGCCTGGATGAGCTAATTTCTGTTAATGAAGCAAAATGCAGATTACAGACTGCTGAAGTTCTGAAGGTATAAATGGAAAATGTAGAGAAATTAAAAGTACATTAGATGAACCCACCCCTGCTGCAGACGACATCACTGCTGCCTTCAGCTAGAAGGAACAGCAGCACAAAGAAAAGTCTGTAATATTGAGGCACTTTGCTGCTCCGGCTTCCAGCAACTTCTTTTCTTCTCCCTCAACATTTCCACAGGCTACATTCTGTCCGCGACTGATGTGGACTGTGAGTGATTGACTGGTCTCTTAGTAAACCGCCTCCTATATGAGCCAGCTCCGAAATCGCCTGAGCCAGGAAGGCAATGCAGATAAAACTTTACATTAGGAAAGAGGGGGGGCAAACATAGATTTTGAACCACAAATCCACACAGGTTAATTTCAGCGCCTCTGATAAAGGTGGAGCAGAGAGGACAGACACAGAGCTACAGCTGGATCATCTTATTCTCTGCTAATGTGCAGGACAATAAATAATAATCATCTCTCTCTCTGTCCCGCGCGTGTAACGTTAGTTAAGCGAGTAAAGTTCAATTTTCAGCCTTTGGTTGTTTGTTTTTTAAAAATCGGTCGGCCGCTGCGGCTAACCGACCGAGCTAACCAGCCACGGATACAGTCAGATAGGCTACAGGTAGCATTTAGCAAAAAGTGAAGCTAACTATCAAGTTCTCATGTCCATCAGAAGCTCCCATTTACTTCCAGCTCTGTTATTCATTTTCGTTGGCTGGGCTTTAGTTTAGTAAGACTATTAAAATGTTTCCAAAGAGAAGTACTATTTCCTTGAGATTCCCTGTTGGTCCTGTTCATGCCGTGTTCACTGCGAAGCCTCCAGGACTAAAACACCTTGATCCAGTCTCTGGTAAACACTAACACTCCCCCGGTGCTCCGGGCTCCCAGTACGGGCAGAGCTAACAGGACCAGTGGACAGGACACTAACTAACTCCAGCAACAAGTAAAGTTATCTGTCCATCAGGAAACTCTGGGAATCACAGAGTTGAGGCAGGGGGACATCAGAGAGAAAACTACAATATATTTTAGTCATATTTCTGATATTTCTCCATTAAATATGATCCAGTTTCACCAAAATCAGTGAATAAAGTTGTTTCTGTGCAGTAATCAGTGGGGCCCGGCCCAGAAACACTCAGCTGCTTCAGCAGCGTCTGGTTGAGAAATCTTTGCATTGGACGCTAAAATAAGAAGTGCAGAATGAGTCATCGACGTTTTAAAATGACAAACTATTAAATATCAACAACACCTACACAACACATTTTTTGTCACTGATGGGTCAGAAACTGCCACAGTGGTGACATAGTGCAAAGCAAATCATATAAAATCATTTAAACATGGACTTTGGGAAAGGAGGATTTTGTTATTGTATGTTTCTCTAAATATCCACGGAGCAGACAACACATCACTGATACTCTCTCTTCTTCATTTGCCAAATAGGCACTGAAGTAATCCCAAAGTAACTCAAAGTAATCAGATTACATTACTTTTATTTTGTGGTACGTTACTGATTACATTTCTAAAGTAACCCTCCCAACACTGCCAGCAGGTCACTGGTGCCTGTTATGGAGGCAACCAAAGACCCTGCTGGGGGAAACCAGTGGCTAAGAAAGCCGTCAAGCTGAAGGAGGAGTCCTTTCAGGCTGGTTGGTGGTTGGCCCCGGGGCCTCCTGAAGCAGCAGACATGTTTCATATACATATATATATCTTGGTGCATTCAGCTCCTGATTTACTGAGGCAGCAGCTCATCAGACTCCGTCATGGCTGCCAGAGACAGTCTGCTGCCATTCTAGCTGCTGAGTGTGAGTCAACCTGGGTACATTACTGTCAGAGATGATGTCATAGATGATGTCACTGATGGTCTTACCTGAGCAGGTGAGATCCAGGATGAAGGAAGAGGAGTCTGATGATGCACACTCCCTCAGAGCAGATCCAGACTGAACACAGTCAGACCTGATCAACCACACAGGTCTGTCTGAGGACTCCTTTCTCTGTCCTACAGAAACAGCAAAGCCACAGTCCAGCTCTCTACAGACAACAGCTGCTGTCTTCAGGGTCCAGACAGAGTACCTCACTGGTCTCCAGTCTCCCTGATGTTTCAGCTCTGGTGTTCCTGCACAGCGACTGGCTCCTCCCACCAACCTGACATCATCAGGCTCTGAACAGAAACCAGAGAGTCATCAGTAAAGAAGTGGATTCAAGAGATTAAACTAAGCCTTGACTGCTGATTCTGCTTCTGTGATTCTTTCCTTCTCTTTTCTTTCTCTCTTTACCTGTTGAGGTGTGATTTCCTTCAGCCTGGAGTCCTGTGATTGGAGCACAGCCGTGGACAGAAAAAACACTTTGTCAGCCCAGAAACATCTCAGTGAACTCCCTCTGGAGTCATTTTACCAGTTTACTGTAGGTGAGATGAACATGTGAATACACAGAACAGCAGCCAGCAGACTGGTTTATATAGAGTTAAAGTTCAGCATTCAGTGAAGTATGCTCGCTCAGCTTCACTTTATTCATAGTGCAACATCACAAACTGAGTCTCTGCACACTTTCAGATTAAATTCCACAGATGGAAATGTTTCTACAGCAACAAGAATCAGGTCCTGTCACCTGACTCCCAGCTGAAGAAACGACGTGTTCACACCTAAAGGTCCGGGTCCTGAATCCAACCAATGTGAAGATGCTCAGTTCTCCAGCTGGTCCAGTTTGTGTTCACAAAGGCAAAACTCAAACTGTCCAGAAATCGTCAACAGAAGCAGGTGGTGGAAACGCTTTTCCATTATTGGTCATCCAGTCGGCGGGTAAAAAAAACAAACCCCTCCAAAGATTGCTGTAGATTTGCAGAATTGAATAATTACCAAGAATTAAACGACGGTATCATTACAGTATTTTCATTTACAGTACTTCCATTTACAGGATACTGAGTTTGCATGCCTCTTTATTCCCTTTGAAACAATAGAAGCAATAAAAACACTGTATAGCCACCGTCTCATTGTCTTGTGGTGCAGCCTGTACAGGAACATAACCCTTCTTATCTTCATGGATCCATACTTAGCTTTTAGATGTTCAGATGGGAAAAGATAAAGTCATCAAACCATTTTTAGATTTCTTATTTTACCACTCTGTCACAAACTGTCTGTGACTCACAGCACTAGTGCAGGTCTGTTTGATTACGATCACGGCGTACGCTGGTGTCGCTTCAGCCGTGCGGAGCCCATTCACGCCGCAGGCTGACGTTATCAGTTCTACATGTTATCAGTCGTTTTTCACTACGTGACTAAATTGATGTTTCAGCGTGAGAGCGTGTGAAAGTGTCAACAGCGTGAGTCTCACGGTCAATCTGTGAGAGTTAGCAGCTCTGACTGGATGATGTTTTTATGCTCGGTCCTGATTTGCTGCCGAGTCTCTTTCACACTTTGCAGCTAATAAACAAAGCAAATAGAGCACAGATTAAAAAAGAAATTATTGGTATTTATCACTGATAATATTTAGTCAGCGTTCATCTCACTTTGATTTGTCCAGAAACTAAAGTGAAGTCCACGTGTCCTTCATGGTGGGACAGTGTCAGACTTCTTGAGTTTCATGTTTAAATATCAAGTTTACAGTTTAAGAGCTCGATGTGCAGCCGTCACATATAAGCAGGAGACAATCAGAGCGCGTCCAACAACGATTGTCAGCCAGCATCCCTCTCTCGCATTCTTTGCAGCAGCAGAGTTGATTTTTGCTGTAAAATGGTTTTCTGCCATTGGTCCATTTTGTGCAGAAGAAGAGTCACATGACGCGTCAGAATTTAATGGGAACGAGCACAGAGCCTGATGAAGGTAACAAAGATGATCGCTGTGGTGAAACCCGTTATCTCTGACTGCAGTTTAAACCCTTTCACATGACACCTCTTCCTTTCAGCCTGCAGCTGAGAAAGCGTCTGTATTCCCCTGTTTATTTCTGTTTGTGCATATTAAATACGTTCCTGGGAACCTTGTGCAAGCACAGGTTTCTCGTTTGTAACTGTTGTCGTTAATTTGCATCATACTTGAATTTAAATCTTTTCTATGAACAATCTCCACTTAATTTAACGTCAGCTTGAAAGCAAATGGAAACACAAATAATCTTTTAAATTTTCTTATTGTAAATAAATTCAGCCGTCAGTTTAAGGTTTCGTCGAGCTGAAGCCAAGAAAGCCTGGATGTGTCCGACCTGCTTCGTAGTACAGCCCTCTGAACACCTGATACACCTGGACACAACTGAACATCTGAGGCTCATGTTTAGCAGCACAAACAGTTTTAGCAGAAAAAGAAGAAGAACAGAAAGGATCGTGCTCCAGCAGCTTCACCGCTTGGACTCCTACTAACACATGCTGTTTAAAGTCCTACCTGAGCTCCACAGCAGCAGCAGCACCAACAGGTGATCCATGTCCAGGTAGACCGTCTCTCTGGCCGTCCGCCTGCTCTCTGCTCTGATCATCATGTGCTGTCCTCAGTGTATATCTGCGTACAGGAAGAGGTGGAGCTTTACTGGAACACAGCTCATTCAGCTGTCTTTAGTTTCACAGTGAAGAGTCCTCGTCTGAGTCTCTGACACAGGATCAGGGTTTTCTGTCGCCCATGTTTCCAGTTTGACCGGTGGACCGGACAGTGGTCACACTGGAGTCCAGACTGAGCCCAGTTCTCCCTTTGCACTGTGTGCTTCACGTCAAACTGTCGACTTCGTGTCAGTTAAACTTCAACATGTTGCTGTAAAAGGTGGATTAAAGGAAATGTTGATGTTGTTTCCTGTTTTATTTTGAAATGTCTCTGCTGTCTGTCTTTATTTCCTGTCTGTGTCTTCCCTGTGATTACCTGATGTGTCTCACCTGTGTTTAATCACCCTGCCACCTTGTGTGTGTGTACAGGTCTCTGTTGTTGGTCCAGTTCTTGGTTGTCTCTCCGTTTGGAGACCCTGGGCCTGTTTTTTGGGGATTATTGCATCTGGATTCATCCGGACTTCATTCCTGCCGGCCTCTTCCTCTCAACATGTTTGTGTTTCGGACTCCGCTCCTGGTTTTCCTCTCGCCTGCCTGCCTCATCATCATTGGAAGTTTGTGTTCACCTTGTTTTGACTTAATAAATCATGTTACAGTGAGCTGAGAGTCTGAGCCTGGCTCCTATCCTTTTTACCTGCTGCCACGTTTGACACCACCTGACCTCTGCTCCACCAGGTTCCTCTCTGACGGCAGAACCCGGGGCTTCAAACTGGTTTATACTGGTTGGAAACTGGGTTTAATCTGGTTTTGAAATGGTGTTAAACTGGGTGCACATTTTTTATTTTGGTAAATAAAGTTTTGTCCTTCAGGGACGATGTCGACACTCTGTGGTCTGTAGTTAACCTCTCTGAACTGATGAACTGATTACTGACTACAGGCCGGTGTTACCATGGCAACCAGAGCAGGCTGAGGCGTCGCTATCAGATTAAAGCTGTCAGCGTCTTCTTCTTCTTCTTCCTGCTAGATGTGTCTGATCCCACTTCCTGTGTGTTGCTATGGCGATCCAAACAGCACGTGAGCGTCTCAGTGTGCTTGTTTCTCCTTCCTGGTTCAGCTTCCTGTTATTTCTTAGTTCTGATGATTTAGTGAAGTTTTCACATTCGAGGAGGAAAACTGACTCTGAGGAAACGTTTGTTGTTTCCTCCTGTGGGAGCAGTGATGGAAGAAGTACTCACAGCTTTTACTGCAGTAAGAGTACTAATACCACAGTGTACAAATACTCTGCTGCAAGTAAAAGGACTCATTCTGCAGAATAAAATCTATTGTAGGATTCTGATTATTGCTGCGTTCATGTGTTCATCAGGTTCATGTTGCAGCTGGTAAAGGTGCAGCTCATTTTAATGACTTCATCTCCTGCTGGCTGCTTTAACCTGTAATAATACATCATCATTTATTAGCTGCTGATATTTTGTATCTGTAAAGTAACTGGTAACTCCAGCGCTCAGATAAATGGACTGCAGTAGAAGCAGGAAGTAAAGTAGAATCAGCTGAAAGTGGACTTTAATCCAGAACTTGAACATAATGAGCAGCTGGTTGGTTTGAAATCTGCAGACGTTCATATAATGTCCATCCCTGTTAAAGCTGAAGGGAAATAAAAGTCCTGTCTAATAAAAGCTGGAAGAAAAACAATCTTCTGGACTAAATAGAAAACAGGAGGAAATCTCTGGATCTCTGGCTGGAAGAGACGTTTCTGTTTGTGCTGGAAGCTCGCTGATTAAATCTGAGGGCGTATTAATCACAATCAGCTTTACTGACGTGTTCGCAGACGAGGAGTTTGACCTTTTGCTGCCGTCAGTGCGCTGCAAAAACTCAAAATCTCTATTTTTCTCATTTCTGGTCAAAATCTGTCATCACACTCACACTAAAGAGCAAGTGAGATAAAGGAGCTTGTTTTTAGACAGCGCATCTTAAATATCTTGAAACCATCTTGTTTTGAGTCATATCTCAGATGAAACAAGCTTTTTTGACATGTCAGAAGGTTTTTAAGCTGCTGTGTTATTTGTAAAAGATGAATCATCTTGTTTGAAGAAATAGACTTACCAAATGTGCTTTATTGAAAACTGCAGGTCAACATGCCCAACTCACATGCAGAGTACTATTTCTATTATAGTGGCTATTTGTCCTCTCACCATGTGCAGTGACAACCTGGACACCGTCACACAGCTCAGTTAAGTCACGGTTAATCCTCTCAAATATCTCAGCGGTACCACAATGGGAAAGATCTTTTGATTTTACCATGGCAAGCAGACAAAGACTCCCTCTGCGTGTCTGTGGCCTCTTATCAATCATTGCACTTATTCTTGGATGTGCCAGCAGCTGCTCCAAACTGTTCACCGACGGTATATAATGAAAATAACGGTCCTTAATGGTAAGAACTCTGGAGTTTTCCACATAACATACTGTTTGTTTTGCCACAACAATCTCTGGTTCAACTGGTTCTAGCAGTTCTTTGATGGTCTTATTCTGCAAATGGGTGGAAGCAGTTTGACAGAAAGGCTCAACAGACTGGTCAAATATCCCCATCGCATCAGTCTTTAGTTGATCCAGGTCCCCAGAATGTCTCTCAATCATGTCGCTCATTTGCTGTTTGAGGTGCTCCGATCATGCGGCCTGATGTTGCTGGACTCCACTCAGCATTTGGTTAACAGCTCTCTGGGGAGTAGAAAACAAAGAAACATTATAAAATTCATATAAAAATGCAGTCAACATGCAAACTCACAGACACTTACTTTAAAAAGTAACCCTTCAGTTCCATATTGTTAGTGACATGCAATGATCAAAACTACCATGAAATAATAAGACCTTGTTTACACTTGGTCTTAAAATGCGTTTTGAGCAATAGGATCACAAGTGGACAGTGCTAAATAAAAGTGTAAGTGCTGGGTGTATTATGTGGTCTCTGTTCTTCAACAGATATAGTGGATGGCCAGATTTTGTTTCCATCTGCATATCTAGCGGGGAAGTGAGATCCGATCACAAGTGGTCCCTGAAGAAGCTCGTGGAGACGCACTCTAATGTCAGGTGTTTCTCTGACTTACCTTTAGCTGCCCCCCTGAGCTCGGATCAACCAAGATGCCAGGTCTGAACAGTGGCTAAGTCATTCTACAGTTTAAGCTTATTGCTTTTAAGCTTGCTGATAAAAATGAAATATAATTCAAAGGAAAATCAACGGCGTAAATGAGCTGTGTCAGTCGACGGCTTTCTCTGGCTTGAAGAAGAAATGCAGTTGCCTGTTTAGAAAGGTCAACATTCATGCGACCCTCTGCTTCGTGAAATCCACTCTGAAAGAGATTATAACAAACATATCTATTAAAACAGGGGAAATATCGGCGTTTGTAGGTAGCACCAGCAGACAAGCTGACAACTACCTGGCTAAGCTAGCTAGCTAGATTTCTTCCTATAAAATATATATATGGAATTAATGGTAGGTAGATCTCTACATTTAGTCCTTATTTCGTTTGGTTACATATTTTAAACTCATTGTAGTTTTTCTGTGTAAATATTTGTAAACTTTGTGTAAATCTGTATTTTAATTGTTTTTCAACTTGTGGTTGAAACATTGTGTTTATTTGTGTTGTACAGGACTCCCTTGTAAAAGAGACTCAATGGGACATTTCCTGTTTAAATAAAGGTTTATATATAAAAAGGTACAAGATGGGTGTATTTTTACTGATTGATGTCTTTACTTTGAGGATGTAAAATAACAACAAAAACAACAACTAATAAAAAGAAACAGTACTACAAAAATGGCCAATAAATGAACATTACTAAAGGCCTTTGAACTGAACTTGTCCTCCAATAAGCTATAAGGAGACAACTTCCTGTCACACACTGTCATGAAGACATGTCTCACCTGCCAGGTACAGCTTCGTGATGATAAGCTAATAATCCACATATTACAGCCTCTATGCTTGATTCAACCTGTTGAAGGATAACCTGTCAGTTTTCATTGGTTGTTTACAACATTATTTCTTTCAATGAAGTCTGGTAACTGAATTACATAACTAACAAACAAAAGTAATAATCAAATAACGTTAAGTGAATTAATTGAGCAGTTACTGCATATAAAATGAAGCATTAGACATCAGATCAGAAGCGGAACCATTAACCAGCCGATTTAAATCTCAGCAGGCTAAGTTACTTGTATTTGTGTTACTGGCTCCATTACTCGTTACTGACAAAAGTAGTGGAATTACAGTAACGCATTACTTTCAACACTGATTATTTTCTCTTAAAATTACAACCTGAGCTGTCATTTTAACGGAAACGGTGTATTTTGCTAAAGGATAGAGCAGAATATGAAACGATAGACTTTTTATTTCGTCCACATGGCACAGCCCTAGTTGTAAACAAATGCCTTTCATCTGATGTGTGCCAAATCAAGAATGAAATCAATGTGCAGCAGTTTGTAGCCTACAAATAGAGAGTCTGTAGGCTTACTATCCGTGTTGTAGCCATTACAGAAGCACATTCACTTTCAGATTTGTTAATATTATAATGTTATTTTTTTCCATCTATGTTGATTATGAAAAGTGAGCAGCATGAGTAAGACAGGATGCGCGATATATCGGGAGACATGGAGTGGCTCCGACATGATTAAACCACTTCATTACGTTCTGTTTTGTAGAAAAGCCTTTCTTTAAAGTCAATTTCGTTTTGATAAATTGTATCTTAATTTTAATCAATTTTTCATCAACCACTTGCCTTGATTTAATAAATAAGAAGCAAATATAGCAGACAATATAATCACGAGGCACATCTCATCAGAAATTACCGGAAACTCAGCATCTGCCTCGCAGACATCAGAAATATATCTCGGCTATAGAAAGCTTGAAATGTCTTTAAAGGAAAAGAAATAGGCTGTCTCTGATTATGGAATCCATTCTGTGCAACTTTGCAGCCACACTGACCCAAAAAACACTAGTTTATTAATAAAAATATACACGCGTGTCACCGGATTTACAAATGCACATCTTGCTTGTTGCAGGCACACATATTATGTCCAAATAACGATATATTATGTTGGAATAACATTAGAAATAATCTAAAATAAATCTTTAAGAATATTTGATTGAATGCTGAATGTTGTGCTTGTTCAGTTTGATAAAATTAATACTTTAATTGTGATCATTAAAATAACTGAATCTTAATATTGAGTGGCTAATTCTATATAATTGCGCAGCTCCCCCTGTCCGTGATGTGGCCCCCCCTCAGCACCTGTGGTAAAAACATTTCTGCTCGGGTTTAAATCGGGCTCGGGCTCATAATTACAGTTAATGTGTCGGGCCGGGCTCGGGCACGGGCTCGGGTAGGGTCGGGCTTGATGTTTTTGGGCCCGATCTAAGCTCTAGTAACGTCTATATGATGAGCTATCTCCATTTCTATACTAGCTACCTAATCTGAATGTGTCAACTTCTAATAGTCTCGTGTTTTCATAGCTGCAAACATCCCAGAGACAACGATGAAAAGCGGTCCGGCGCGCCTGTCATGGTGCGTCGGAGGAGCTCAGTTTCTCAGTGAAGTGGCCTAAACTAAGCACCTGTTGAAGTTGGCAGCAGCTCGTTGAGCTGACAGCACAGTGTTCTTGGAACAGGCGTGGTGGTCCACATGTGTGTTCACTTCACTTTAGATTAACTGATGGTGATCAGTTAGTGGATGGAAGCGATTTCAGCCCTAAAATGGAACATTGCTGATTTACAGGTGTGCAGAGCTGTCGATGCTACGTCGCATTTTGTGTCGTCACGAAAAAGAAAAACGTTGCTTTTTGCAGTAGTTCATTATCTTTTCTTTTCCAGGACACAGTTCCTCCTTTAATGCATCACCCGTGCGACAGACATCCACTCCTGTGAACGCAAGTCCTGTAAAGTACACAACCCCTGAAAAGGTTGGGAAGTTCTCCTTTCCCGAATATGTACCGCACACCGACACAGAACTTGACAACAGTACTTTGAGTTGTGGAAGAGAGGCCAACGGGCAACTGGCAGATGTCAAAGGAGCTCAGATGGCGGCTCGTTCCAAACACCGTGAGCAGTATGACTGCAATCCTGAGGGCAAAGGGGGAGAAAGAATCACACAGATCCCCATCAAAGCCAGAAATGACAGCAACGGCAAAGAGAATAGTGCTGCAGGACCAAGGCCTCCATACATGGGTCAGTGAAATGCACCCAGCTGATGACTGTTTGATGTTGGACATTTTTAGGAGCCCTTTGATTGATGAAAAGTGATTAAATGTCCTGTGCAGGTCACTGCCTACTCACAGCTATACAAACGATTGCAAAATGTGAGCTCCCCCCAAAAAGAGCTGCAGATGGGAGACATTCAAAGAGGTGAGCTGTAACTAATGATTCTTTTCTGCTGATCACTTGTCTGGTCAATATAAAGTCCGAGGTGATGTCCTCAAAAGTCTCGTTTGGTCCACAACCTAAAGATGTTCATTTCCCCGTCATGGAGGACTGAAGAAGCTAGAAAATATTCACATCTGAGAAGCCGAAATCATATTTGGACATTCAAAAAAACCAAAGAGAGAAACAGAGAAATGACTCCAAATGATCCATCATGTGGTTGTCCTGGGTGATCTGTCTCTAGTGTTCCCTCACTTCCCTTTTTAATGAGCGCTCTTATTTTAGTGTTTGACTACAAACTACTTGCTTTGGATGTGTGTGGGGGGGGCATTGCTTTTTATTAGGACGCACTTTGTGTCACATTTTGTTTGTATGAAAAGTGCTATACAAATAAAGTCAGACGGACTGATTGATTTAGCAGCTAATGGATTAATGTCGAACAGTATTACTTTTGTGGAGCTGACAATGAGGTAAATACACTTGAGATGATGGCAGGATGGTAAATTATGCCTTATTATGGCAAAAGAGCACTGCCTAATACGAGTCAGGAATGCTAACTTCAAGACATTTTGTCTCAAAATGCCAGTTTCTAATCTTATTTCAAGTAGGTGGTGGACTTAAATCTAGAACAGTGTAACTAAAAATGAGTTAAATACACTTGAAACAAACAGGATGGCAAAAAAGATGCTACTTTTGAGGGGGAAATACTATTTTTGAGCATCACAAGCTTATTATGAGACACATAACATCACAATACTAGTAAAATATAGCTAAAAATGAGTTTTCACAGCTAATTTAAGATAGCTGTGAAAACTCATTCACAGATAAGATCACTCTTATCTTGTAAGGCTTAAATATAATGTCTGATTTCAAGAACTCTTACCAAGATTTTCACTTGTTCCATTGGCAGATTGTTTTTATTGTGTTTTGGTAGCACATCACAAGTGAGAAAAACCCCATAATAACTTATGAGGTGCTGCAGGATGTAACTGTGTGTAGTCAGCTCTGTTTCCAGCACTGTACCTGCAGGTGCTCAGTATTTTCAGTTTAATACAGACTGCAAACCAGAATGAGAGCACAGAATCACACAGCTGTGTTTAACATCAGAACATTTCATCCAGTTCCTCTGATTAGAAATGACTGAATATTGTTTGGGCTGTGTCTCTGTGGGTTCTGTGCTGTTGTCCTGCTGCTGTTTTCAGCCCATAAACAGCAGCAGCACTACAGAAGAGCCATCTAGTGGCTGTTGTCAAAAAAGCACCAGAGTTTCGTCTCTTTGCTTCTTTTCTCTTTGATCTGCACTGAATTTGAGTTGTGAAGTGTGAACGCAGAATAAAAGGCAGATTTATTTTGTCACAATATAACAGGTTATAGAGTGAAACTGAGTTTGTAACTCCCTTCTGCTGCATGGCAGACAGTAAACATTAATATAAATATATTAATAATAATAATAATGTAGAAAAGAGTGGAATATGGACACAGAGGAAGGGTCACACAGGGTGAACTCATATCCTGCAGAAATGTTGCTGATATCAGGTAAGAAAACATTTTCCCTGTAAGTTTCTGTAACAACATCATGTAAAACGTACAGTTAGTTAAGTTAGAGTGTTTAAAACAGTTCATAGTGGATTAAATAATGCTACAGGCTGATAAATAAATATGTGTCTTTGTGTTAACAAACTTCATCTAAATAGTTTGTTTACATGTAGCCGTTAGCTCACAAGCTAACCCCAGAGGGCAGACCGCTGTCCATCTTAACATTTAGCTCATTTCATTGGTCGTTACCGACACTGTCAGCCAATCAGAAAGGTAGAGGGGCGGGATGTAAGGAAACCCCGTAGAGTGAGGTCACAGGATAGCGTGAGGCAGCTAACAGAGCAGCTACACGTTAGCTGTAAAAGCTGCCTGAGAGGAACTTAATTCTGCCCATTAAGAGTTTAATCCAGCGGCTAACGGACATGTTGGAACCTGCAGAAGGTAAAAACCTCTGTGTGTGTTTCTGCTTCACTTTCTAGTGTCCTGCTAGCACTTCCTCTCTGGATACAACCGGAGCCTGATGCTAACCGCGATCAGCGCGCTAATGCTATCAGCATGTATTTCAGTGCAGCAGCAGCTAACACTGCTGTGTTGCTAATATGTGTTAATGTTGTCAGCTAGTTTCCTCACAGCTCAGGGATTTGTGAGGAATAACTAAGTTAACC
This sequence comes from Micropterus salmoides, assembly GCF_014851395.1. Taxonomy (NCBI): domain Eukaryota; kingdom Metazoa; phylum Chordata; class Actinopteri; order Centrarchiformes; family Centrarchidae; genus Micropterus; species Micropterus salmoides. The sequence goes on along the minus strand of NW_024040814.1, from coordinate 29,655 downwards.
ACAAATACTATGGTTTTATTTGAATGTTGTGTGTGGAAATGTTAAACCTTAATGTGTAAATTCTGCTGTGGGTAGATAAAACATTGTGTTTTCTGATAAGGCTACTCTAATTAGAGTATTGCATTGCAGCTACAGTTATGTGGAGCCTGTACGGCCGACAGGTTTCCTAATACAGGGAGAAGAGTAGCTTGATGTAATTTCTGTTGAGTTAGTATCAGCTGTTATTGAATAAGGTTGAACATGTTATATGCTGGTTACTGTAGATATTGAGCTGAGATTTGAAGTTGAACTGAAGTGTGATAAATAGGCCTGAACATGTGATCATTGAGTATTATGCAGCATGCGATGCTTAAATGTTACATGGTTGTTTTGCTTTAGTGTGATTGTTGTACAACATCTAGATATATAGAACACTGTTTTAAAGTCCTGTTTGCAAAAACAGCTCAGGTCTTCTGGACAGAGCGAGAACTACTTGGAAGATCCCTTTTCTATGGACGGCGAGCCTCCCAGCGTGATCTTGAAGAGACGCAGACCAACTCATCGAACACTCCCCCTGCTGGTAGGAAAGTATCAGTCGCCTGAGCTGGTACACACACTTCATCCAAAAGTGCCAACTTTCCTCTTAAACAAGGAAACTGTCACAGAACTGGTGACACGCACTTTAACAGAGAACTATTGACAGTGGATTGACTAATACAGGAAGTGATCACAAACAGACTTTAACGACTACAAAAACACTCATTTATTTTAAAGGGCCCATTTTTTAGTTTTCATGTATGTTGTGTAATTGTGTTTCAACTGTTACTTGCAAAGTAATGTGAGTAAAAGTTACTGGTTGCAACTTACCTGGCCTGATGCTTCCTTTTATGGGTACAGTTTATATCACTTAGCTCCTTCCGAACCAAGCGCAGTGTTAGCTCACGTTTAGAGGGTAGCACGGTTACATATTGTTTTAGAATCAACATGTACTTTATTTGGATTATTTCCAACTGAACTTTAATTGAAATGGCGAGAATCTCGCTGATATTTGAGATTAAATTTACGTAAAGTTTGAGTCAAATATGTAAAACTTGTTTCTGTAACTCCGCCCACTTCCTGTGTGTCAGACTCCTCCTGCTGCAGTGACATCACGTGTCACATGATGCCACTCTACAGCTGCGACGTACTACACACGTGCGGTCTGAACCTGGCGGCCCGTTAGTTTGATTTCCACCGCCTGCCGGGGGGGCGGGTCTTCTGTCCATGGAGGATACCGCTGCAGCCAATCACAGAGCAGAACGTCCAGGAGAGGCGAGCAGGGGGCGGGGCCAAAGACAGCAGTAATTAATATTTAATTCTTATTAATAAGAGTGATTCCAAAGTTTGACAAAGTGTTTAGTTTGTCCTTAAAACAGCAGATTTCTGAATGGAGTTCTGTGGCTGATTTCTGAGTTTGGTGACTTAATTTTGAGGCATTTTCTTTGAGTTCCTGACTTTTTCTCTTAACCCGTTTAATCCCAAATTACTAACAATTTGAGTACATGTATTTTACTCCTTAGACCTTCCTAACACACACAAAGTATGGCCTTTTTGATTTTATGTTGGTGAAGTTAGTGAAATATTAGGTTTTACACTCGGTCATAATAGTGAGCGGTGGAAACATTCAGCATGTCAGAGCAGACAGAAACTGTGCCTTAGAACAGCGGTTCTCAAAGTGGGGTCCGGGGACCCCCAGGGGTCCTTATGGTGGTTCCAGGGGGTCCTCAGCAAAAAGGGGAATAGTTTTCATCCATAAGTAACACAATTACTGTTTGGGTCATGGCTTTCATACACTTTCTGTAATAAAACATCTACCAATCTAAATAAAACATCTCCCACCAAAGACGTGCGTCTTAGCCACGGCTCCGTCACCACCCCTCTATTGACTTCTCAAACCAATTGGTTCTCATGAACATCTGCCTCCTCCTCCAGATATTTTACCTGTAGATTGCCGTTCAATAGTCTGCCTATCTCAGCCATCACTATCACAGTCACATTCAAATCCTACTCTTTCAAATGTAGGAATGATCGTGATGCTGCTCACAGCGCTTGGGGGGTCTCGTATGTCCAGGAGGTCCAACACATGTGATAGTTTCAAAAAGTGTGAAAATAAACAGATGATAACTAGGATCACAGCCAAAACCTGTGTTTTCAGTTGAAGCACTGTGTTATACTACTGGTCACAACTGTGACCGTTAACAAATTTACACCTCTTATGAGCCAGATATATATGCAGGAGTATGATTCTCAAAACACATCAGTAGTAAACACTTAAAAGAATATATGTACAAAATATGTCAATTCTATCTGTTAATGAAGGTGTTTTAAGCCAACAACACACCTTTTTGAGCTTCAGTAATAAAAAGACGCGGATTAAACGGGTTAATTTAGTGATTATACTCTAAACACTAAGCGCCCTCTGACTAAATCACCAGTGAAACACACAGCGGAGAATAAAGTCCGACTGGCATCAGATCTCGTTCACAAAGCTGCTCATGAAGAAGAAGTATGAATGACGGAGCGGCGGAGAGAGAGGAGACAGAAACTCTCAGCAGTACGGCAGCATTTCAGCCAAAACAAGTTCAGCTCAAACGCTGTAAAGCAGAGCGGACATTTCACGGCAGCACTACGGTGATGCACGAGCATCGTAAACGCACCCCGGAGCTGTGACGTCTAACGTTACTCCTGATGGGTAAGTTTCAGAGACGTTTCCTGCTTTAGCCAACTGGCTATAATGTTAGTATCCTAACGTTTGTTAGTTTACCTGTCGGGAAACAAAGTCTCATGGACGCTGCTGGCTAAGAGAACGCTGCTTCAGCTGTGTTAGCTAACGCGTTAAGTACAATAGTCAGTCAGTGAATTATAGGAGGAGCTACCCTGTCTCGTCTTCTTCTGTTTTTCCCCTCGCGTTGATCCTAGCGTTCATTCTGAAGAGTAAAGCTCCTCCGCTTAACGGGAGCTAGTTAGTCTGTGTGTTGGAGTATATCAGTAATTAAGAGATTTAGTTAGTTAAATGGTTTAATTAGCATAGCCAGGACCCTGTCTGTGATAAACTATGATACATGACCTTCAGCGGGACAAAAAGAACCAACAGATGAGTCGACTACCAAAGTAATCATTAGCTGCAGCCCTATTTCATAATTAGCTTTAACACAATGCAAACTTTCTTTTCTGCAGCTGCTCGTTGTTTCTTCGTCTTCAGGAAGTTGTTGTTCACGTTCCCCGGCTGCTCAGCAGGAGTCACTGTTCTGCAGCAGGTCAGTCACTTTTTACATTCAGACAGAAATTAGATCTTTTAATTCACATTAAAAGTAGAGACAGAATAAGAAACACTAGCAAACTGACAGATGATCCAGAAACTGTCTGTGATATGTTGTTCTTAATGTTTGCTTTCATTTACTTTCTATTATCTTCATGTAAAGTAGATTTATAATCTGTTAAAATCTGAATCTTAATGGACAAAATTATTTAATTCTAAATCAGACATTTCAGAAACAGAAGAAATGAAGTTAATGTTGAAAAGAAATCATTTAAAGTAATAAAGTCATTAAAGTTTTTATTCATTCATTTATTTTCCGCTGTCCCCAGGTGGATGTGGTCGGCGTCGGCGCGTCTCAGAGACAAAGTTGAGGTGAATCCATCCATATAAGCCACGCCCACATGCGTCTGCATCGAGTTTCCACCATTTTGAGATTTGTCCTACAAACTGTGAGCAGTCGTCAGCAGATGTGGGTCAGAACATCTCTGGACTGAGCCGGACAAAGGTCCTTTTTTATGATTTTGCGTACAGGTTTGCTGCAACTGGCCTTTAAAGTCTGCTCAGACGCTGTGGGCGGGGCTTCTGATACCAAAGCCGTCAGTTCTCCTGAACGCTTTGTGCTGCCGCAGCCACATTTGGTGGACGTGTAGACATGATGTCTGACTGAGCGTGACGAGTTGGTGTCATCTGGCCAGTAGGTGGCGCTGAGGTTCATAACTTTATATTTTCATTGAACTGGAACTTTGTACTGAGCGCTGATTTTGTACTTTTGGCCGAATCGATTGCTCGTCTTTGTTCCCTGTTGTACAAACCTGTTCTACTTGTTAGAAAGGCTGTTATTGTGCATTAAAACTAACATGATTAGCCCTGATTGACTGGCGGGCGGCCAATGAGTAATGAGGATTGATTGTGAGTGCTTGTATCATTGGCTGTATATCTGGGGTTGGCTTGGAGCCAGATTTGGGCAGTCTCCATCCATGATGATTAATATCTGATTGAAGTCAGTGTGTCACTCCTTGTTGATGTGGGACTTTGTTCCCACTTCTGGCCTGGCCATAAATACCAAACAGGCCAAAGAGAAGTGGAACGAGCTGAAAGACAAGTCCAAGGTGACCTGCCTGTGTCTCTGCTTTGTATTATATAGCCAGTGGCTTCCTGAGAGGCAGTGGCCAGAGGAGAGGAGAGGGAAAGGGCAGCCACAGCTCCAGCAGAGAGAGACCACTTATCTTACCATCACATAGTTGAGGCCCCTGGCATCACAGAGGCCCTGCAGCAGCACTAAGGGGAAAGGCTTTCTGTTCTCACAGCATTTCTTCTGTGGCTCTGCAGGAAGAAGAATCCTCAGGGATGCAAACTCGTCACCTTTCCGGTGAGATTCGCCTCTCAAGAGATTTCAGAGCCAGAAGTGTCCTTGGCCAGAAACAAAGGATGTCACCGGGAGTCCCTCGCATCCTTTCCATGATGCTGTCAGACACCTGGTATAACAGTCTGAGCCTGTCCGCGCCAAAAGGAAGCACTTTCTGTGGACGCCATTTTGAAGGGCGAAAAAGGGATCCAGGGCAGGAAGTGAAAGGCAGAATGGAGGAGATGGAGGAAAGCCCGTACTGTGCTGGTTATTGTTTCCTCATTCTGTCGCCCAGTTCATTCTGAAATTATGGCTGAAAACCTCTTTGGAGGTCACTTTGACCTTTGACCTTTGAGAAAGTGTCACCTACTCAGTGTGAAAAGCAAAGAGAAATTCTGCTGAAATAAGCGACTTCCTTAATTACTAAATGATTCAACGTGATTATGAAAGAAGATAAAACCTGAATAAAAAATGAAGGAAATTCCTTCAAAGCTAAATTATTCTGAAATACACCAAATGAATTCCAAAAAGGTGTTTTTGCTCCCATTTGTATAATCGTGCTGGTTTTTAGTCAGATCTGAGCTAAATGTGCTCCTGCTGCCAAACCATCGAAGGAACAAATGTTTTCAAGGTCCTGGAGGAGGAAATCTTTCTCTCTACAGAAAATGAGCCATGTCGACCACAAGGGGGCGCTAAAGGAAAGTCAGAAAGTTCATGTCTGTCTAACCAGATGAAGCTGGAGTCAGAACAGCCTCTGATTTTTAACATTGGACTTTGTCTGCTCGCTACACAAATCTGATCTCTGTGTTTCTGTATTTCATTCCAAACTGCACCAAATTAGCGTCAGCGGCCCTCGATGCCTCCAGATCTACAGATCCAGCAGCAGGAGGCTCTGGGACACGTTTCTTCTCTGATCTCAGGATTCACTTGTTCACGTGTCACCAGATGTGATTTGCACATCGAGTGTTGTGAAACCAAATTCAGAGGATCTGTGCCGACGCTTCACTTTTATTTGAATTTAATATAGAACAGGACTCGGCCGACATTGTTCCAGAAGGACTTCCAGATCGGCCTGGGTCGGCGCGGCTTTGCTTCTGAATTGTGCCGGGTGTTTGGACCCGATACTTAGTTTTAAAATGAAACTATATATTTGTGAGGACTTTTTAAAGAGTGGCGTCTTCAGAAGGAACCAATGGGCTTTGTAGCGACAAGCGGCCCTTCTGCAAGGAAACCCCGCTCTCTCGGGTCACCAACTCCGGGCGCCCTTAGCGCATTATGACTTCAGATAGCACTCAGGAAAAAGGGCGACCTCTGATAACGAGCTAGTTTCAGTACTAGGTACTGGCCTGAGCGTCTGTACTGAATGTCTGACTCCAGATTCAGAAGTTTCCTGGTCAGCCACTTCACTCCTCTCTCACTTTAGGTTGCAGAGAGTAGGGCCCTGAACACATCACCTGGAAGGAGTTCCTTAAAGGAGCAGTTTGCTGCTGATCTGTAATGAGCTGTGTTAATGTCGGCAGTGTGGATGTTAAAGTAGAAGAATACTAACTTACCAGTCCGGAAGAGGAGGAAGAAAATGAAGACAAAAAGAGACGAAAAACTCTTTCTAGTTTCTTCAGGCGTGCACCCAAAGAGAAACTGATTTATTTTCAACAAATGCAAAAACAGAAGCCCCCAAAAGTTCCCCCTTTTTCTCCTCTTTCGCCCCTTCTTCTTTATTTTACCTAATTCTTCTTGAGCTCTGGGGTCAGCAACTGAAATAATAATGGGCAGGAAGGACCTCAGCCCTTTTCCAAACGTTCATTGGCTGCTATAAGTTAGCCATCACACTGATTGGTTCTTACATTCTGACCTCACATCCTTCCTCTTCTTTATAGGTACCGTACACTTCCTGCCAGTAGTTGCAACACCCCTTTGCTCTCGTCACAAATGAACAAGAAAAATATAAACAAACTGTGATTGTGTAATCTTCTCATTTCCAAAGCATCCAGACAGATACAGCAGGTCTCAGTTTAAAAACAAGACTAAATGAGCATTTCTTCTCTTCTACATCTTAAATGCATCACACAAATGAAAATCACACACAAGAAGCAGAAAAGACATCAATCATGGGTTGTCACCATCTTTTTTAAAGAAAACCTTCCTTCTGTTCTTTAATCTCAAAATGATGTTGCTTTCATTTTCACAGTGGCTGCTGACGTTTAGGCAAATAGTGCCTTCTTTCCTGATTAAAATGATTATCTTGATGTCATCAGGGAATGCATACATGAGACGTCCTTACAGAAGACAAGTCTTAACGTTGACTAAAAATGATAGAAGCGTAAAAAGTAAAACTCTTGACCTTCCCCTCTGCATCACACCTTTTTTCACACCTCCCCTCATGTGCGCTAGATACACAAATGCGTCGTCAGGGACGCTTTAGCTTTTGGTTTAATTTACAGCAAAAGAGTGGACTTAGCTTCCCTGTACTGGAAACTAGCGTTATTTTGAGACTTGAGACATGTCTGTCCGTACCCAGACAAAGGTTTCTAGAGGCAAAGATGAGGTCCGGCACAATAGATGCAGAGATACAGGACTTATTAAAGAAATAAAGACAGCATCTCAAATTAAACATCTTTCTTCAAATGTTCTACTTTTGTAATATGAGCTCAGCAGTTAACCATTATCACTCTGAAAGCAAATCATGTTACTATATGGCTTGTAAATGTGTCAGGCAGTCAAACTGTGTCTGTGAAGGCCCCCCAAGAACCAGAACCAGAGGCTTATCCATCACTAGAAAAGAGTAAAATCCTGGACTGAGCTGATGGTGGGTTGTGAGGCAGCTGAGATGAGCTCCTTGGAGGTCCTACTCTGCTCCCTGAGCTCCTTCCTCTTCAGTCGGCCCTCCTTCAGCTGCAGAAACACCCGGGTTATAATAATCCAGCTCGATGTCCTCCTGCCTGCCCGGCTTCTGCCCCCTGCTGGCCTGGAGAGACATGACAGCACACACATGTGAGTTAGTGCATCACTCCTCCTCTTCTTCAGGTCAGTAAACACAGAGCGAGTGCTTCATCTCAGGCCTCTAAACAACAGACGTGTGTCAGTACCTTACGGTAGAAACAAAGGGCAGCGATCACCAACAGCAGAGTCAGCGGCAGGACGACCACTTTGATGAGAAGACCTGTTGGATCTGATCAAACGCATGGACAGACATCACATCACACACCATCATGAGTCCATCAGCTCCCATTAAACACAAACTGTAGAGACCTGAAATCTCCCAAAACCACTTCAGTCCATCAGGAATCTCTATCAACACATATCTGAACGCAGAATCTGGAGAAACAAGCAGAGCCGTCGCAACCAGAGAAGAAGTTCAACTGCCTAAAGCCTCCAGCTGAAAGGGGGTCCTCGAGAAGGGCTGATTATGTAGGCCTACTTAATCCACAGCAATGACACTGTATTAGCACCTTTTAAATACTATGATCAGTCGTAAGCCGGAATTCCCCTAACGAGGCCCCGCCCACTAGTTTGCAGCGTAGAAACCTCATGTGGGCAGTGCCCACCTGTAAAGAGCTTTGTGGTGGCAGAGCGAAGAATCTGGGGGCAAGAAACAAGCAGAGGGGAAAAGAAGTTCAACTGCCGAAACAGTTTATAGTTGTTTTACACTAAACAAATATAATTTATTGTGCTTAAACGCAACACAAATCCAGCTGTTGCCCTTACAGCCAATGAGAAGGTGGAACAGCGTTGTCATGGCTACCAGCTACAGGTGTGCTGGAAGCTGCAGTGATGTTGACAGGTACGCGTCCTGCGTCTCCGAGTCATTAAAATATATTTATAATAATATATTTAAAATGTTCAGTTCTAATCCTGAATTTATTCTAGTTAACGTAACGTTAATCGTGATTATTTGAGGGTTCATGTGTTTATCGTTGTTGTTGGACAGAAGTAGGAGAACATGGTCTGGAAGCTGAATAAGCAGCGACATCAAGTCTGTCATCAGAAACTAATCAGTAGATCTCTGCAGCCTTTGTAATGAAGTTCGACTCTGTTTATGTAGCTGTCATGATAAAGAGTGAAATCAATAAGAAGATCTGTGAAGGTGACGTTTCAGCTGCTCTGCTTCAGCTTACCTGAGACAGTGAGAGACAGCCGACGGCTCTCAGAGGAGAAGTCATGAGAAAAAACATGGACGTGATAAACACAGCTGTAGCTTCCTTGGTGGGCGGGCTCTGCGGCAGGAAACAGGAAGTGGGCAGAGTGATTGACAGCTGGCAGGATGTAGTTGGGTGATGTGATGGAGGAGGTGAAGGCGAGCTGGAAGGAGCCTCCTGGGTACTGTGGCTGGATGGAGCAGCTGATGGTGAAGGTGGAGCCCCTGGACACCTGAAAGCCCTGCTGCTGGGCCTCGGAGACCCCGTCCACGGAGGAGGACGCAGAGATGTTGGGCTGAAGCAGCAGGTCTGTAAACACACAGATGATGAAAGGTCACATTCACCCTCCGTTCAACAAAATGGCCCCTGAAGAAGGAAGTGATGTCACAGGTCTGTCACGGGTAACAAACATGGAGCAGAGCGATGACAGACTGTAAAAGGAGGGACTGGATCCACCTGGTGGGACGTCCCCAAACACAGAGACAGACAGACAGACAGGTTCCTCCAGGTGTGTCCTGTCAGGTGAAGCTTCCAGAAACAAGCCCACCTCTCTACACTTTAGGACGTCACTGTCCTGGAGAACTTTACAGTTCAGTCCAATGGAAACCACTGAGACACTGAGACAGAGGAGAGGACACACTGGAGACATTACTGTCATACATGATGTCATAGATGATGTCACTGATGGGCTTACCTGAGCAGGTGAGATCCAGGATGGAGGAAGAGGAAGTTGATGATGCACACTCCCTCAGAGCAGATCCAGACTGAACACAGTCAGACCAGATCCACCACACAGGTCTGTCTGAGGACTCGTTTCTCTCTCCTACAGAAACAGCAAAGCCACAGTCCAGCTCTCTACAGACAACAGCTGCTGTCTTCAGGGTCCAGACAGAGTACCTCACTGGTCTCCAGTCCCCCTGTTTCACCTCCAGTGTTCCTGCACAGCGACTGGCTCCTCCCACCAACCTGACATCATCAGGCTCTGAACAGAAACCAGAGAGTCATCAGTAAAACAATAAAGTGAGTTTCATCAGAAGAGAAATGAAGCAAATCAAAGCTGCAGCTCCTCTTCTACCTGAGCAGGTGAGTCCAACAGCTTTTCCAGGTGAGCAGGTGTTTCTAGCTGAGCCTGAGCTTCTACAGTCCAGGAGAGCAGACTCATGGCCTCCACACTGGAACTCTTTGGTCCACATCGGAGCCTCCACTTCTCCATAGAGCGCCCCCTGGAGGACTGAAGGAGCCCCACAGCCGAGCTCCCTACAGACCACCTCTGCATCCTGCTGGTCAAAGTCAGCTTCACACACTGAGGACCACCTCTGGTTAGACTGGTTAGACTGGTTAGACTTCACCTCCAGTCTGCCTGAGCACAGACTAGTCCCGTCCAGCAGCCTGACAGAGTCTGGAGAGATAATAGAAGATGAAATAGAGATAAAGACAGCAGACACAAAAGAAAAACATGTCATGAAACAACAATTCAGTGATTCAAGGTGGACTCAGCACAACTCCAACATCAGTTCATCATTAACAACAGAACACATCTTTCTACCAGCACAGACTGCAGCAAGTTCACCAGCACATTTCCATTTAATACTCTGTCACACTTGTTCTCCACGTCTGAACACTTTCAACATGTTTCCAAACAACAGCACAACATCATCATCTGCAGATTTCTCTGCTCTGTTCCTTCTGCTCAGCTACTCCACAATCTTTGCTCTCCACACAAACAAGTTCAACACTTTTCATTCTGTCTTAATGTTCTAAGAAGATCTGGAACCCAGAAGAAAAAGCTGCTTAGAAAATGCTCCAACAACTCTAACAGGGATAGGGGCTGGACTCTCTCCTTTGAAGGAGCTGCCAGGGTGGAGGACGCCACGTGGGTGTGGAGATACTGACGAGCCCCCGGCTGAGCTCAGCTGCTGTAGTCGTAGAAAGTCAGACCAATGTGCGCCGTTTTCCAACAAACCGCAACATTCTGAGTGTTCCCTTGAGAACTAAGCCTATATTTGCATTTGGAACGTCAGCGCGACGACTTTCTTTGGTGTCAGTGAAGGTTAGCAAAGTGTCCACTACTCGCTCCTCTCTCTCCCTTTGACAACGGACCTGTCTGTGATCAGCCCCTCTTCTTCATTCACAATCCAATTCAGAATATGTGCTGGAGGAAGTGACAGTTGTGCCGAAAATTGTTACCCCTCCGCAGGAGCACCGTGTATCTATACATCTACAGCTGCTTTTATCTCAAACAGTCATAATGTGTGAATAAGCATCACTTTATGTCCGTGGTAACAAAGGGATGTCTTTGTGAAAGGTTAATGTTTCTTTTAACTGAATAATCACAGTTGAAATGTTCAGTTTATCAGGCCTGACAAAACGTTATGTCACGGCTGGCAGAGCAATGACACAATCTGCAGGAAAGGTACCATCACCTTTATTTTATACTAACAGAAACAACTTCATATTCAAAAAGTCATATGAGGTTTGATAATCAGTAGATCAGTCATGTCAGCAAGTATGCATGCTTGAAAGAATAGTGAGGAAAGTGTTGAATGGTGAAAGAAACAAAAAATAACAAGGAGCGTGGAGCATAGGGAACAGGGTTTCCCTCCTCTCTAGCCCTCAGTGCAGAACAAAAGACAAGCTCTTATAGTGGAGAACACCGGGCCCAGGTGGCTCCAACAACTGATGATTTTAACCACGCCTCCTGACATCTGCAACACAGGATACAGAGACACAGACATCCCAGCAGCCGAGAGATGGGGACATCACAGTTATTATAAGCAATAAAATTAGCCTGTTGTTGCTGATGAAATTTGGGTTTGGTGGCCTCTGTTTAATGTCCTTATTTATATTTGGAAAACAGACAGCAGTCTTTAATTAACATGATTCAGGCCTGGGTTAGGCTATAAATAAAATCCACCTTTTTAACAGTGGTTGTAGTGTTGTATTGGCCAAAAAGACAGAGTAGCTCAATCAGTCCTTATTATCAGTTGCAATACATTTAAATAGCTATTACAGCCCATAGAGCCTATGCAGTTTAGCACTTGCCAAAAAACTGATTCCACCTCACTACTTGTGACTAAAAGGTTCTCAAAATGACTTGATTTCAGTCATGAGCGTTATATGTGAGTTATGGCTGATCAAAACTCACCCAGTCCTTTTAACCTGTTGAAATAGCTTTAAAGAGCCAATACAGCCAGTAACAGGTAGTTTTCCACTGGCCAAAAAGTGACTGCAGCCTCGACCTGTGACTTAAAAAGAATAAATAGGCAACAAAAGTCTGTCCGGTAAGTGTGGAACTGAGAGATGGTTTTCTGAACATACTAAAGACTGAAACAAACTTCAGAATGTTGCTGTTAGTTGGGCACTGAGCAACCAAAGACCCTGCTGGTGGAAACCAGTGGCTAAGAAAGCCGTCAAGCTGAAGGAGGAGTCCTTTCAGGCTGGTTGGTGGTTGGCCCCGGGGCCTCCTGATTTACTGAGGCAGCAGCTCATCAGACTCCGTCATGGCTGCCAGAGACAGTCTGCTGCCATTCTAGCTGCTGAGTGTGAGTCAACCTGGGTACATTACTGTCAGAGATGATGTCATAGATGAAGTCACTGATGGGCTTACCTGAGCAGGTGAGATCCAGGATGAAGGAAGAGAAATATGATGATACTACACACTCCCTCAGAGCAGATCCAGACTGAACACAGTCAGGGAAGATCCACCACACAGGTCTGTCTGAGGACTCCTTTCTCTCTCCTACAGAAACAGCAGAGCCACAGTCCAGCTCTCTACAGACACAAGCTGCTGTCTTCAGGGTCCAGACGGAGTAACTCACTGGTCTCCAGTCTCCCTGATGTTTCAGCTCCAGTGTTCCTGCACAGCGACTGGCTCCTCCCACCAACCTGACAGGCTCTGAACAGAAACCAGAGAGTCATCAGTAAAACAATAAAGTGAGTTTCATCAGAAGAGAAATGAACCCAATCAAAGCTGCAGCTCCTCTTCTACCTGAGCAGGTGAGTCCAACAGCTTTTCCAGGTGAGCAGGTGTTTCTAGCTGAGCCTGAGCTTCTACAGTCCAGGAGAGCAGACTCATGGCCTCCACACTGGAACTCTTTGGTCCACATCGGAGCCTCCACTTCTCCATAGAGCGCCCCCTGGAGGACTGAAGGAGCCCCACAGCCAAGCTCCCTACAGACCACCTCTGCATCCTGCTGGTCAAAGTCAGCTTCACACACTGAGGACCACCTCTGGTTAGACTGGTTAGACTGGTTAGACTTCACCTCCAGTCTGCCTGAGCACAGACGAGTCCCGTCCAGCAGCCTGACAGAGTCTGGAGAGATAATAGAAGATGGCCTTTCTTCATTTTCTGGTTTAATAAAACAATTTAAAATCTAAAACTGTAACAGAATATAATGCAGAGCAGCTTTCAGCTTTCAGAAATGTTTCTCCTGTAGGTTGTGATGGAAATTTGATATTTTACTCTGTTTCACCCTGCATGCTCCATTATAATATACAAAGGTCTCACTGTATGGTATTTGATATTTTATCATGTTTCAGCTAGGTGAAGCTTCCCATGGGAAAGATGCTCGTTAGAGAAGTTTTCTTATCTGACTGACCTTGATAGGCCTTCGACTCAGGACAGCTGGTCCCTACTCCCTTGCTCTTCTGCTTCCTGAGCAATATAAAGTCACCTGCTCCTTCACTGGCTCTTTGTCTTACACTCTGCAGACTGTTTGGCACTCTGTATGTTTGTCTGACCCTTTGCAAAGAATAAAACCCTTAAAAGACGTCTGGATTGGAATCTTTATTTCAGAAGACTCACTAAAGGACAAATTTCCATTCCAAGATCAACTTTTAATATCATCACTGCTGAATCAACACACACACAGACGTGACTGATTGAGGTAACCTCTTTAAATTTGCCTGTGGCACCTTTTTACTTCATCAATAATAAATTTAATCATTTTAATTCAGTTAGAAGCTCCTGGACTTTAATAGCTCCTGTGTTTCAGCAGTTTTCTGCTCATGTTCAAAGTTCTGCACATTCAGAATCTAACTGGGTTCTCTGACATTTCCAGAATAAAGGATATTTTGAGAGGTCAAACAGGATAAATCATCATAAACTTTGTAATCAATCTGCACCGTGTGGAAGGGATCCATAGCACGGGTTGCACCACTACTATCCATGGTAGTGTGGGGATGTTTTGTTGTGCAGGATCACAGCTCCTGTGTGTCCTCATGAGGAAAGGTCAAGATGGCTATCAGAGTAAAAATGGACTGTCTATTGCATCAGACTAGGCAACTTGATGAGTTTATTTTTTTAAGTAGCCCATTAAAATATTCCTGCAAATGCAGTGAAGAAGTTCAAGTTCTAAAATTTGTGATTTATTTTCATTCATAATTTAGTGGGACAACAGTGTGGATTTGTGCATTTTATATTGAATAAATTTGGAGCTACTCCAAATTCCTCTTTTCCTCTTCCAGAGAAGAGCAGGGGTGTTAAAGATCAACTTTAACAGACTGCTAGGGAGACCCCAACGGAAGGGGGGGTGAAAGTTGCTTTCTCTAAGTGCTATTCCTGACCATAAAACTGGCACCTTTTTGATTCTGAAGCTGATAACGCGGGGCCTGACTGTTAAACTGACAAAAGGCACATGAACCAGCGATTAGCATTTCCCTGAACAGCTTATCAAAACTGCCCACCCACTACACATGTAACCGTGGTGACTGTACTGGGTCTGTGTTTCATTACCCCATCAAAGGGATACTCCTGTCTCACCCAATGTGACACAACCCAGGAAGTCTGTGATCACTGATCATGCCTTGTGCAGACGCACTTATAAATGGACATGTCCATACGATATAGAGACACACACACACACACACACACACACACACACACACACACACACACACACACACACACACACACACACACACACACACACACACACACACACACACACACACACACACACACACACACACACACACACACACACACACACACACACTCTTTTAATGTGCCGTTAATGGAAAGTGAAGGTTTTTTGACCAGCGCTTTACTGTCTAACTGCACACCGCCTGGATGAGCTAATTTCTGTTAATGAAGCAAAATGCAGATTACAGACTGCTGAAGTTCTGAAGGTATAAATGGAAAATGTAGAGAAATTAAAAGTACATTAGATGAACCCACCCCTGCTGCAGACGACATCACTGCTGCCTTCAGCTAGAAGGAACAGCAGCACAAAGAAAAGTCTGTAATATTGAGGCACTTTGCTGCTCCGGCTTCCAGCAACTTCTTTTCTTCTCCCTCAACATTTCCACAGGCTACATTCTGTCCGCGACTGATGTGGACTGTGAGTGATTGACTGGTCTCTTAGTAAACCGCCTCCTATATGAGCCAGCTCCGAAATCGCCTGAGCCAGGAAGGCAATGCAGATAAAACTTTACATTAGGAAAGAGGGGGGGCAAACATAGATTTTGAACCACAAATCCACACAGGTTAATTTCAGCGCCTCTGATAAAGGTGGAGCAGAGAGGACAGACACAGAGCTACAGCTGGATCATCTTATTCTCTGCTAATGTGCAGGACAATAAATAATAATCATCTCTCTCTCTGTCCCGCGCGTGTAACGTTAGTTAAGCGAGTAAAGTTCAATTTTCAGCCTTTGGTTGTTTGTTTTTTAAAAATCGGTCGGCCGCTGCGGCTAACCGACCGAGCTAACCAGCCACGGATACAGTCAGATAGGCTACAGGTAGCATTTAGCAAAAAGTGAAGCTAACTATCAAGTTCTCATGTCCATCAGAAGCTCCCATTTACTTCCAGCTCTGTTATTCATTTTCGTTGGCTGGGCTTTAGTTTAGTAAGACTATTAAAATGTTTCCAAAGAGAAGTACTATTTCCTTGAGATTCCCTGTTGGTCCTGTTCATGCCGTGTTCACTGCGAAGCCTCCAGGACTAAAACACCTTGATCCAGTCTCTGGTAAACACTAACACTCCCCCGGTGCTCCGGGCTCCCAGTACGGGCAGAGCTAACAGGACCAGTGGACAGGACACTAACTAACTCCAGCAACAAGTAAAGTTATCTGTCCATCAGGAAACTCTGGGAATCACAGAGTTGAGGCAGGGGGACATCAGAGAGAAAACTACAATATATTTTAGTCATATTTCTGATATTTCTCCATTAAATATGATCCAGTTTCACCAAAATCAGTGAATAAAGTTGTTTCTGTGCAGTAATCAGTGGGGCCCGGCCCCAGAAACACTCAGCTGCTTCAGCAGCGTCTGGTTGAGAAATCTTTGCATTGGACGCTAAAATAAGAAGTGCAGAATGAGTCATCGACGTTTTAAAATGACAAACTATTAAATATCAACAACACCTACACAACACATTTTTTGTCACTGATGGGTCAGAAACTGCCACAGTGGTGACATAGTGCAAAGCAAATCATATAAAATCATTTAAACATGGACTTTGGGAAAGGAGGATTTTGTTATTGTATGTTTCTCTAAATATCCACGGAGCAGACAACACATCACTGATACTCTCTCTTCTTCATTTGCCAAATAGGCACTGAAGTAATCCCAAAGTAACTCAAAGTAATCAGATTACATTACTTTTATTTTGTGGTACGTTACTGATTACATTTCTAAAGTAACCCTCCCAACACTGCCAGCAGGTCACTGGTGCCTGTTATGGAGGCAACCAAAGACCCTGCTGGGGGAAACCAGTGGCTAAGAAAGCCGTCAAGCTGAAGGAGGAGTCCTTTCAGGCTGGTTGGTGGTTGGCCCCGGGGCCTCCTGAAGCAGCAGACATGTTTCATATACATATATATATCTTGGTGCATTCAGCTCCTGATTTACTGAGGCAGCAGCTCATCAGACTCCGTCATGGCTGCCAGAGACAGTCTGCTGCCATTCTAGCTGCTGAGTGTGAGTCAACCTGGGTACATTACTGTCAGAGATGATGTCATAGATGATGTCACTGATGGTCTTACCTGAGCAGGTGAGATCCAGGATGAAGGAAGAGGAGTCTGATGATGCACACTCCCTCAGAGCAGATCCAGACTGAACACAGTCAGACCTGATCAACCACACAGGTCTGTCTGAGGACTCCTTTCTCTGTCCTACAGAAACAGCAAAGCCACAGTCCAGCTCTCTACAGACAACAGCTGCTGTCTTCAGGGTCCAGACAGAGTACCTCACTGGTCTCCAGTCTCCCTGATGTTTCAGCTCTGGTGTTCCTGCACAGCGACTGGCTCCTCCCACCAACCTGACATCATCAGGCTCTGAACAGAAACCAGAGAGTCATCAGTAAAGAAGTGGATTCAAGAGATTAAACTAAGCCTTGACTGCTGATTCTGCTTCTGTGATTCTTTCCTTCTCTTTTCTTTCTCTCTTTACCTGTTGAGGTGTGATTTCCTTCAGCCTGGAGTCCTGTGATTGGAGCACAGCCGTGGACAGAAAAAACACTTTGTCAGCCCAGAAACATCTCAGTGAACTCCCTCTGGAGTCATTTTACCAGTTTACTGTAGGTGAGATGAACATGTGAATACACAGAACAGCAGCCAGCAGACTGGTTTATATAGAGTTAAAGTTCAGCATTCAGTGAAGTATGCTCGCTCAGCTTCACTTTATTCATAGTGCAACATCACAAACTGAGTCTCTGCACACTTTCAGATTAAATTCCACAGATGGAAATGTTTCTACAGCAACAAGAATCAGGTCCTGTCACCTGACTCCCAGCTGAAGAAACGACGTGTTCACACCTAAAGGTCCGGGTCCTGAATCCAACCAATGTGAAGATGCTCAGTTCTCCAGCTGGTCCAGTTTGTGTTCACAAAGGCAAAACTCAAACTGTCCAGAAATCGTCAACAGAAGCAGGTGGTGGAAACGCTTTTCCATTATTGGTCATCCAGTCGGCGGGTAAAAAAAACAAACCCCTCCAAAGATTGCTGTAGATTTGCAGAATTGAATAATTACCAAGAATTAAACGACGGTATCATTACAGTATTTTCATTTACAGTACTTCCATTTACAGGATACTGAGTTTGCATGCCTCTTTATTCCCTTTGAAACAATAGAAGCAATAAAAACACTGTATAGCCACCGTCTCATTGTCTTATGGTGCAGCCTGTACAGGAACATAACCCTTCTTATCTTCATGGATCCATACTTAGCTTTTAGATGTTCAGATGGGAAAAGATAAAGTCATCAAACCATTTTTAGATTTCTTATTTTACCACTCTGTCACAAACTGTCTGTGACTCACAGCACTAGTGCAGGTCTGTTTGATTACGATCACGGCGTACGCTGGTGTCGCTTCAGCCGTGCGGAGCCCATTCACGCCGCAGGCTGACGTTATCAGTTCTACATGTTATCAGTCGTTTTTCACTACGTGACTAAATTGATGTTTCAGCGTGAGAGCGTGTGAAAGTGTCAACAGCGTGAGTCTCACGGTCAATCTGTGAGAGTTAGCAGCTCTGACTGGATGATGTTTTTATGCTCGGTCCTGATTTGCTGCCGAGTCTCTTTCACACTTTGCAGCTAATAAACAAAGCAAATAGAGCACAGATTAAAAAAGAAATTATTGGTATTTATCACTGATAATATTTAGTCAGCGTTCATCTCACTTTGATTTGTCCAGAAACTAAAGTGAAGTCCACGTGTCCTTCATGGTGGGACAGTGTCAGACTTCTTGAGTTTCATGTTTAAATATCAAGTTTACAGTTTAAGAGCTCGATGTGCAGCCGTCACATATAAGCAGGAGACAATCAGAGCGCGTCCAACAACGATTGTCAGCCAGCATCCCTCTCTCGCATTCTTTGCAGCAGCAGAGTTGATTTTTGCTGTAAAATGGTTTTCTGCCATTGGTCCATTTTGTGCAGAAGAAGAGTCACATGACGCGTCAGAATTTAATGGGAACGAGCACAGAGCCTGATGAAGGTAACAAAGATGATCGCTGTGGTGAAACCCGTTATCTCTGACTGCAGTTTAAACCCTTTCACATGACACCTCTTCCTTTCAGCCTGCAGCTGAGAGAGCGTCTGTATTCCCTGTTTATTTCTGTTTGTTCATATTAAATACGTTCCTGGGAACTTTTTGCAAGCACAGGTTTCTCGTTTGTAACTGTTGTCGTTAATTTGCATCATACTTGAATTTAAATCTTTTCTATGAACAATCTCCACTTAATTTAACGTCAGCTTGAAAGCAAATGGAAACACAAATAATCTTTTAAATTTTCTTATTGTAAATAAATTCAGCCGTCAGTTTAAGGTTTCGTCGAGCTGAAGCCAAGAAAGCCTGGATGTGTCCGACCTGCTTCGTAGTACAGCCCTCTGAACACCTGATACACCTGGACACAACTGAACATCTGAGGCTCATGTTTAGCAGCACAAACAGTTTTAGCAGAAAAAGAAGAAGAACAGAAAGGATCGTGCTCCAGCAGCTTCACCGCTTGGACTCCTACTAACTGACTGTTTAAAGTCCTACCTGAGCTCCACAGCAGCAGCAGCACCAACAGGTGATCCATGTCCAGGTAGACCGTCTCTCTGGCCGTCCGCCTGCTCTCTGCTCTGATCATCATGTGCTGTCCTCAGTGTATATCTGCGTACAGGAAGAGGTGGAGCTTTACTGGAACACAGCTCATTCAGCTGTCTTTAGTTTCACAGTGAAGAGTCCTCGTCTGAGTCTCTGACACAGGATCAGGGTTTTCTGTCGCCCATGTTTCCAGTTTGACCGGTGGACCGGACAGTGGTCACACTGGAGTCCAGACTGAGCCCAGTTCTCCCTTTGCACTGTGTGCTTCACGTCAAACTGTCGACTTCGTGTCAGTTAAACTTCAACATGTTGCTGTAAAAGGTGGATTAAAGGAAATGTTGATGTTGTTTCCTGTTTTATTTTGAAATGTCTCTGCTGTCTGTCTTTATTTCCTGTCTGTGTCTTCCCTGTGATTACCTGATGTGTCTCACCTGTGTTTAATCACCCTGCCACCTTGTGTGTGTGTACAGGTCTCTGTTGTTGGTCCAGTTCTTGGTTGTCTCTCCGTTTGGAGACCCTGGGCCTGTTTTTTGGGGATTATTGCATCTGGATTCATCCGGACTTCATTCCTGCCGGCCTCTTCCTCTCAACATGTTTGTGTTTCGGACTCCGCTCCTGGTTTTCCTCTCGCCTGCCTGCCTCATCATCATTGGAAGTTTGTGTTC
Source organism: Micropterus salmoides (assembly GCF_014851395.1). Lineage (NCBI taxonomy): Eukaryota > Metazoa > Chordata > Actinopteri > Centrarchiformes > Centrarchidae > Micropterus > Micropterus salmoides. The sequence goes on along the minus strand of NW_024040814.1, from coordinate 9,707 downwards.
ACCTTGTTTTGACTTAATAAATCATGTTACAGTGAGCTGAGAGTCTGAGCCTGGCTCCTATCCTTTTTACCTGCTGCCACGTTTGACACCACCTGACCTCTGCTCCACCAGGTTCCTCTCTGACGGCAGAACCCGGGGCTTCAAACTGGTTTATACTGGTTGGAAACTGGGTTTAATCTGGTTTTGAAATGGTGTTAAACTGGGTGCACATTTTTTATTTTGGTAAATAAAGTTTTGTCCTTCAGGGACGATGTCGACACTCTGTGGTCTGTAGTTAACCTCTCTGAACTGATGAACTGATTACTGACTACAGGCCGGTGTTACCATGGCAACCAGAGCAGGCTGAGGCGTCGCTATCAGATTAAAGCTGTCAGCGTCTTCTTCTTCTTCTTCCTGCTAGATGTGTCTGATCCCACTTCCTGTGTGTTGCTATGGCGATCCAAACAGCACGTGAGCGTCTCAGTGTGCTTGTTTCTCCTTCCTGGTTCAGCTTCCTGTTATTTCTTAGTTCTGATGATTTAGTGAAGTTTTCACATTCGAGGAGGAAAACTGACTCTGAGGAAACGTTTGTTGTTTCCTCCTGTGGGAGCAGTGATGGAAGAAGTACTCACAGCTTTTACTGCAGTAAGAGTACTAATACCACAGTGTACAAATACTCTGCTGCAAGTAAAAGGACTCATTCTGCAGAATAAAATCTATTGTAGGATTCTGATTATTGCTGCGTTCATGTGTTCATCAGGTTCATGTTGCAGCTGGTAAAGGTGCAGCTCATTTTAATGACTTCATCTCCTGCTGGCTGCTTTAACCTGTAATAATACATCATCATTTATTAGCTGCTGATATTTTGTATCTGTAAAGTAACTGGTAACTCCAGCGCTCAGATAAATGGACTGCAGTAGAAGCAGGAAGTAAAGTAGAATCAGCTGAAAGTGGACTTTAATCCAGAACTTGAACATAATGAGCAGCTGGTTGGTTTGAAATCTGCAGACGTTCATATAATGTCCATCCCTGTTAAAGCTGAAGGGAAATAAAAGTCCTGTCTAATAAAAGCTGGAAGAAAAACAATCTTCTGGACTAAATAGAAAACAGGAGGAAATCTCTGGATCTCTGGCTGGAAGAGACGTTTCTGTTTGTGCTGGAAGCTCGCTGATTAAATCTGAGGGCGTATTAATCACAATCAGCTTTACTGACGTGTTCGCAGACGAGGAGTTTGACCTTTTGCTGCCGTCAGTGCGCTGCAAAAACTCAAAATCTCTATTTTTCTCATTTCTGGTCAAAATCTGTCATCACACTCACACTAAAGAGCAAGTGAGATAAAGGAGCTTGTTTTTAGACAGCGCATCTTAAATATCTTGAAACCATCTTGTTTTGAGTCATATCTCAGATGAAACAAGCTTTTTTGACATGTCAGAAGGTTTTTAAGCTGCTGTGTTATTTGTAAAAGATGAATCATCTTGTTTGAAGAAATAGACTTACCAAATGTGCTTTATTGAAAACTGCAGGTCAACATGCCCAACTCACATGCAGAGTACTATTTCTATTATAGTGGCTATTTGTCCTCTCACCATGTGCAGTGACAACCTGGACACCGTCACACAGCTCAGTTAAGTCACGGTTAATCCTCTCAAATATCTCAGCGGTACCACAATGGGAAAGATCTTTTGATTTTACCATGGCAAGCAGACAAAGACTCCCTCTGCGTGTCTGTGGCCTCTTATCAATCATTGCACTTATTCTTGGATGTGCCAGCAGCTGCTCCAAACTGTTCACCGACGGTATATAATGAAAATAACGGTCCTTAATGGTAAGAACTCTGGAGTTTTCCACATAACATACTGTTTGTTTTGCCACAACAATCTCTGGTTCAACTGGTTCTAGCAGTTCTTTGATGGTCTTATTCTGCAAATGGGTGGAAGCAGTTTGACAGAAAGGCTCAACAGACTGGTCAAATATCCCCATCGCATCAGTCTTTAGTTGATCCAGGTCCCCAGAATGTCTCTCAATCATGTCGCTCATTTGCTGTTTGAGGTGCTCCGATCATGCGGCCTGATGTTGCTGGACTCCACTCAGCATTTGGTTAACAGCTCTCTGGGGACTAGAAAACAAAGAAACATTATAAAATTCATATAAAAATGCAGTCAACATGCAAACTCACAGACACTTACTTTAAAAAGTAACCCTTCAGTTCCATATTGTTAGTGACATGCAATGATCAAAACTACCATGAAATAATAAGACCTTGTTTACACTTGGTCTTAAAATGCGTTTTGAGCAATAGGATCACAAGTGGACAGTGCTAAATAAAAGTGTAAGTGCTGGGTGTATTATGTGGTCTCTGTTCTTCAACAGATATAGTGGATGGCCAGATTTTGTTTCCATCTGCATATCTAGCGGGGAAGTGAGATCCGATCACAAGTGGTCCCTGAAGAAGCTCGTGGAGACGCACTCTAATGTCAGGTGTTTCTCTGACTTACCTTTAGCTGCCCCCCTGAGCTCGGATCAACCAAGATGCCAGGTCTGAACAGTGGCTAAGTCATTCTACAGTTTAAGCTTATTGCTTTTAAGCTTGCTGATAAAAATGAAATATAATTCAAAGGAAAATCAACGGCGTAAATGAGCTGTGTCAGTCGACGGCTTTCTCTGGCTTGAAGAAGAAATGCAGTTGCCTGTTTAGAAAGGTCAACATTCATGCGACCCTCTGCTTCGTGAAATCCACTCTGAAAGAGATTATAACAAACATATCTATTAAAACAGGGGAAATATCGGCGTTTGTAGGTAGCACCAGCAGACAAGCTGACAACTACCTGGCTAAGCTAGCTAGCTAGATTTCTTCCTATAAATATATATATATGGAATTAATGGTAGGTAGATCTCTACATTTAGTCCTTATTTCGTTTGGTTACATATTTTAAACTCATTGTAGTTTTTCTGTGTAAATATTTAGTAAACTTTGTGTAAATCTGTATTTTAATTGTTTTTCAACTTGTGGTTGAAACATTGTGTTTATTTGTGTTGTACAGGACTCCCTTGTAAAAGAGACTCAATGGGACATTTCCTGTTTAAATAAAGGTTTATATAAAAAGGTACAAGATGGGTGTTTTACTGATTGATGTCTTTACTTTGAGGATGTAAAATAACAACAAAAACAACAACTAATAAAAAGAAACAGTACTACAAAAATGGCCAATAAATGAACATTACTAAAGGCCTTTGAACTGAACTTGTCCTCCAATAAGCTATAAGGAGACAACTTCCTGTCACACACTGTCATGAAGACATGTCTCACCTGCCAGGTACAGCTTCGTGATGATAAGCTAATAATCCACATATTACAGCCTCTATGCTTGATTCAACCTGTTGAAGGATAACCTGTCAGTTTTCATTGGTTGTTTACAACATTATTTCTTTCAATGAAGTCTGGTAACTGAATTACATAACTAACAAACAAAAGTAATAATCAAATAACGTTAAGTGAATTAATTGAGCAGTTACTGCATATAAAATGAAGCATTAGACATCAGATCAGAAGCGGAACCATTAACCAGCCGATTTAAATCTCAGCAGGCTAAGTTACTTGTATTTGTGTTACTGGCTCCATTACTCGTTACTGACAAAAGTAGTGGAATTACAGTAACGCATTACTTTCAACACTGATTATTTTCTCTTAAAATTACAACCTGAGCTGTCATTTTAACGGAAACGGTGTATTTTGCTAAAGGATAGAGCAGAATATGAAACGATAGACTTTTTATTTCGTCCACATGGCACAGCCCTAGTTGTAAACAAATGCCTTTCATCTGATGTGTGCCAAATCAAGAATGAAATCAATGTGCAGCAGTTTGTAGCCTACAAATAGAGAGTCTGTAGGCTTACTATCCGTGTTGTAGCCATTACAGAAGCACATTCACTTTCAGATTTGTTAATATTATAATGTTATTTTTTCCATCTATGTTGATTATGAAAAGTGAGCAGCATGAGTAAGACAGGATGCGCGATATATCGGGAGACATGGAGTGGCTCCGACATGATTAAACCACTTCATTACGTTCTGTTTTGTAGAAAAGCCTTTCTTTAAAGTCAATTTCGTTTTGGATAAATTGTATCTTAATTTTAATCAATTTTTCATCAACCACTTGCCTTGATTTAATAAATAAGAAGCAAATATAGCAGACAATATAATCACGAGGCACATCTCATCAGAAATTACCGGAAACTCAGCATCTGCCTCGCAGACATCAGAAATATATCTCGGCTATAGAAAGCTTGAAATGTCTTTAAAGGAAAAGAAATAGGCTGTCTCTGATTATGGAATCCATTCTGTGCAACTTTGCAGCCACACTGACCCAAAAAACACTAGTTTATTAATAAAAATATACACGCGTGTCACCGGATTTACAAATGCACATCTTGCTTGTTGCAGGCACACATATTATGTCCAAATAACGATATATTATGTTGGAATAACATTAGAAATAATCTAAAATAAATCTTTAAGAATATTTGATTGAATGCTGAATGTTGTGCTTGTTCAGTTTGATAAAATTAATACTTTAATTGTGATCATTAAAATAACTGAATCTTAAATATTGAGTGGCTAATTCTATATAATTGCGCAGCTCCCCCTGTCAGTGATGTGGCCCCCCCTCAGCACCTGTGGTAAAAACATTTCTGCTCGGGTTTAAATCGGGCTCGGGCTCATAATTACAGTTAATGTGTCGGGCCGGGCTCGGACACAACGGTGCACGGGCTCGGGTAGGGTCGGGCTTGATGTTTTTGGGCCCGATCTAAGCTCTAGTAACGTCTATATGATGAGCTATCTCCATTTCTATACTAGCTACCTAATCTGAATGTGTCAACTTCTAATAGTCTCGTGTTTTCATAGCTGCAAACATCCCAGAGACAACGATGAAAAGCGGTCCGGCGCGCCTGTCATGGTGCGTCGGAGGAGCTCAGTTTCTCAGTGAAGTGGCCTAAACTAAGCACCTGTTGAAGTTGGCAGCAGCTCGTTGAGCTGACAGCACAGTGTTCTTGGAACAGGCGTGGTGGTCCACATGTGTGTTCACTTCACTTTAGATTAACTGATGGTGATCAGTTAGTGGATGGAAGCGATTTCAGCCCTAAAATGGAACATTGCTGATTTACAGGTGTGCAGAGCTGTCGATGCTACGTCGCATTTTGTGTCGTCACGAAAAAGAAAAACGTTGCTTTTTGCAGTAGTTCATTATCTTTTCTTTTCCAGGACACAGTTCCTCCTTTAATGCATCACCCGTGCGACAGACATCCACTCCTGTGAACGCAAGTCCTGTAAAGTACACAACCCCTGAAAAGGTTGGGAAGTTCTCCTTTCCCGAATATGTACCGCACACCGACACAGAACTTGACAACAGTACTTTGAGTTGTGGAAGAGAGGCCAACGGGCAACTGGCAGATGTCAAAGGAGCTCAGATGGCGGCTCGTTCCAAACACCGTGAGCAGTATGACTGCAATCCTGAGGGCAAAGGGGGAGAAAGAATCACACAGATCCCCATCAAAGCCAGAAATGACAGCAACGGCAAAGAGAATAGTGCTGCAGGACCAAGGCCTCCATACATGGGTCAGTGAAATGCACCCAGCTGATGACTGTTTGATGTTGGACATTTTTAGGAGCCCTTTGATTGATGAAAAGTGATTAAATGTCCTGTGCAGGTCACTGCCTACTCACAGCTATACAAACGATTGCAAAATGTGAGCTCCCCCCAAAAAGAGCTGCAGATGGGAGACATTCAAAGAGGTGAGCTGTAACTAATGATTCTTTTCTGCTGATCACTTGTCTGGTCAATATAAAGTCCGAGGTGATGTCCTCAAAAGTCTCGTTTGGTCCACAACCTAAAGATGTTCATTTCCGTCATGGAGGACTGAAGAAGCTAGAAAATATTCACATCTGAGAAGCCGAAATCATATTTGGACATTCAAAAAAACCAAAGAGAGAAACAGAGAAATGACTCCAAATGATCCATCATGTGGTTGTCCTGGGTGATCTGTCTCTAGTGTTCCCTCACTTCCCTTTTTAATGAGCGCTCTTATTTTAGTGTTTGACTACAAACTACTTGCTTTGGATGTGTGGGGGGGGGCATTGCTTTTTATTAGGACGCACTTTGTGTCACATTTTGTTTGTATGAAAAGTGCTATACAAATAAAGTCAGACGGTCTGATTGATTTAGCAGCTAATGGATTAATGTCGAACAGTATTACTTTGTGGAGCTGACAATGAGGTAAATACACTTGAGATGATGGCAGGATGGTAAATTATGCCTTATTATGGCAAAAGAGCACTGCCTAATACGAGTCAGGAATGCTAACTTCAAGACATTTTGTCTCAAAATGCCAGTTTCTAATCTTATTTCAAGTAGGTGGTGGACTTAAATCTAGAACAGTGTAACTAAAAATGAGTTAAATACACTTGAAACAAACAGGATGGCAAAAAAGATGCTACTTTTGAGGGGGAAATACTATTTTTGAGCATCACAAGCTTATATGAGACACATAACATCACAATACTAGTAAAATATAGCTAAAAATGAGTTTTCACAGCTAATTTAAGATAGCTGTGAAAACTCATTCACAGATAAGATCACTCTTATCTTGTAAGGCTTAAATAATGTCTGATTTCAAGAACTCTTACCAAGATTTTCACTTGTTCCATTGGCAGATTGTTTTATTGTGTTTTGGTAGCACATCACAAGTGAGAAAAACCCCATAATAACTTATGAGGTGCTGCAGGATGTAACTGTGTGTAGTCAGCTCTGTTTCCAGCACTGTACCTGCAGGTGCTCAGTATTTCAGTTTAATACAGACTGCAAACCAGAATGAGAGCACAGAATCACACAGTTGTTTAACATCAGAACATTTCATCCAGTTCCTCTGATTAGAAATGACTGAATATTGTTTGGGCTGTGTCTCTGTGGGTTCTGTGCTGTTGTCCTTGCTGTTTTCAGCCCATACAGCAGCAGCACTACAGAAGAGCCATCTAGTGGCTGTTGTCAAAAAAGCACCAGAGTTTCGTCTCTTTGCTTCTTTTCTCTTTGATCTGCTGTGAATTTGAGTTGTGACGTGTGAACGCAGAATAAAAGGCAGATTTATTTTGTCACAATATAAAGGTTATAGAGTGAAACTGAGTTTGTAACTCCCTTCTGCTGCATGGCAGACAGTAAACATTAATATAGAAATATATTAATAATAATAATAATGTAGAAAAGAGTGGAATATGGACAGAGGAAGGGTCACACAGGGTGAACTCATATCCTGCAGAAATGTTGCTGATATCAGGTAAGAAAACATTTTCCCTGTAAGTTTCTGTAACAACATCATGTAAAACGTACAGTTAGTTAAGTTAGAGTGTTTAAAACAGTTCATAGTGGATTAAATAATGCTACAGGCTGATAAATAAATATGTGTCTTTGTGTTAACAAACTTCATCTAAATAGTTTGTTTACATGTAGCCGTTAGCTCACAAGCTAACCCCAGAGGGCAGACCGCTGTCCATCTTAACATTTAGCTCATTTCATTGGTCGTTACCGACACTGTCAGCCAATCAGAAAGGTAGAGGGGCGGGATGTAAGGAAACCCCGTAGAGTGAGGTCACAGGATAGCGTGAGGCAGCTAACAGAGCAGCTACACGTTAGCTGTAAAAGCTGCCTGAGAGGAACTTAATTCTGCCCATTAAGAGTTTAATCCAGCGGCTAACGGACATGTTGGAACCTGCAGAAGGTAAAAACCTCTGTGTGTGTTTCTGCTTCACTTTCTAGTGTCCTGCTAGCACTTCCTCTCTGGATACAACCGGAGCCTGATGCTAACCGCGATCAGCGCGCTAATGCTATCAGCATGTATTTCAGTGCAGCAGCAGCTAACACTGCTGTGTTGCTATATGTGTTAATGTTGTCAGCTAGTTTCCTCACAGCTCAGGGATTTGTGAGGAATAACTAAGTTAACCACAAATACTATGGTTTTATTTGAATGTTGTGTGTGGAAATGTTAAACCTTAATGTGTAAATTCTGCTGTGGGTAGATAAAACTTGTGTTTTCTGATAAGGCTACTCTAATTAGAGTACTGCATTGCAGCTACAGTTATGTGGAGCCTGTACGGCCGACAGGTTTCCTAATACAGGGAGAAGAGTAGCTTGATGTAATTTCTGTTGAGTTAGTATCAGCTGTTATTGAATAAGGTTGAACATGTTATATGCTGGTTACTGTATGTAGATTGAGCTGAGATTTGAAGTTGAACTGAAGTGTGATAAATAGGCCTGAACATGTGATCATTGAGTATTATGCAGCATGCGATGCTTAAATGTTACATGGTTGTTTGCTTTAGTGTGATTGTTGTACAACATCTAGATATATAGAACACTGTTTTAAAGTCCTGTTTGCAAAAACAGCTCAGGTCTTCTGGACAGAGCGAGAACTACTTGGAAGATCCCTTTTCTATGGACGGCGAGCCTCCCAGCGTGATCTTGAAGAGACGCAGACCAACTCATCGAACACTCCCCTGCTGGTAGGAAAGTATCAGTCGCCTGAGCTGGTACACACACTTCATCCAAAAGTGCCAACTTTCCTCTTAAACAAGGAAACTGTCACAGAACTGGTGACACGCACTTTAACAGAGAACTATTGACAGTGGATTGACTAATACAGGAAGTGATCACAAACAGACTTTAACGACTACAAAAACACTCATTTATTTTAAAGGGCCCATTTTTTAGTTTTCATGTATGTTGTGTAATTGTGTTTCAACTGTTACTTGCAAAGTAATGTGAGTAAAAGTTACTGGTTACAACTTACCTGGCCTGATGCTTCCTTTTATGGGTACAGTTTTATCACTTAGCTCCTTCCGAACCAAGCGCAGTGTTAGCTCAGTTTAGAGGGTAGCACGGTTACATATTGTTTTAGAATCAACATGTACTTTATTTGGATTATTTCCAACTGAACTTTAATTGAAATGGTAAGAATCTCGTGATATTTGAGATTAAATTTACATAAAGTTTGAGTCAAATATGTAAAACTTGTTTCTGTAACTCCGCCCACTTCCTGTGTGTCAGACTCCTCCTGCTGCAGTGACATCACGTGTCACATGATGCCACTCTACAGCTGCGACGTACTACACACGTGCGGTCTGAACCTGGCGGCCCGTTAGTTTGATTTCCACCGATGCCGGGGGGGGGGGTCTTCTGTCCATGAGGAGGATACCGCTGCAGCCAATCACAGAGCAGAACGTCCAGGAGAGGCGAGCAGGGGGCGGGGCCAAAGACAGCAGTAATTAATATTAATTCTTATTAATAAGAGTGATTCCAAAGTTTGACAAAGTGTAGTTTGTCCTGAAAACAGCAGATTCTGAATGGAGTTCTGTGGCTGATTTCTGAGTTTGGTGACTTAATTTTGAGGCATTTTCTTTGAGTTCCTGACTTTTCTCTTAACCCGTTTAATCCCAAATAATAACAATTTGAGTACATGTATTTTACTCCTTAGACCTTCCTAACACACACAAAGTATGGCCTTTTTGATTTATGTTGGTGAAGTTAGTGAAATATTAGGTTTACACTCGGTCATAATAGTGAGCGGTGGAAACATTCAGCATGTCAGAGCAGACAAAACTGTGCCTTAGAACAGCGGTTCTCAAAGTGGGGTCCGGGGACCCCCAGGGGTCCTTATGGTGGTTCCAGGGGGTCCTCAGCAAA
>NW_024040813.1:0-23483 GCF_014851395.1 Micropterus salmoides | reverse complement strand
AATTTCCAGTGGGTCACAATAATCACTGATGTTAAGTTTAGGTGTTGCAGCTAGGTAAGGATGTCCTCACTCACCAGGGAAAGCTCCAGAATGACACACACGGCACTGGCTGGTTAGGGAGAGGGGAAAAAGAGCTGGCCAACGACTTACAAAGCTCTGCGTTAGCCAGTCTGGTGCACGGTCCTGTGAGCGCCTCCAGAGACCCCAGAAGGCAAAAAACACTCGCTTGTTTGAGGTTTTAAGCATTTCCCACACTTCCCATGGTAAAAAACAAAAGTGCATTACCTTGCATTTGTTCAAAAAATTGGACTTCACGAATCCTTTAATGTCTGCATCCTACTTGGATTTTACGATGAATTTTCCTATCTTCCTGTCCTATTAATCCAGGCCTACTTGGTCCTGCTTCACTCTGCCTTGTTGCAACGTTTCGGAGAACTATTGTCCTTCATCAGGCTTTACAGAGTGGCATCTTTAAGTTTCCTTTTTCTTTAGGTAAGGGGGTTATAGCCACGATCATCAGGTGATGATCCTTGTGCTCATCTAGCAAAGCCGGCTTGGCAAGGACAGGGCGCGACTCCCCTTGTAAAGCCGGCTTGGCAAGATCATCTAGCCAAGCCGGCTCGGCAAGCTCAGGGGTCACAGGGGTCGAGCCCATGTTAAGTCAACAGAGGCCTCCGGACACCTTTTCCGGGGCCCGTTGGCGAGGCGAGGCTCGACGGCCCCGGGGCCGGCCCGGCCAGACAGCGGGTGCCGAGCCGGACGCGCGGACGCCGGGTCGGCCCCCGGGAGCGCCGGGACGCCCGGAGCCGAGGCCAAAGTTGGGAGGTTAGGCAATGTTAAGTCAATGGGGGCCTTTGGACACCTTTTCCGAGGCCTTTTCGCCAGACGAGGTCCCGCGGCCCGGGGCTGGCGCGGCGCGGTAGCAGGCGCCCAGCCGGACGCACGGACGCCCGGGTCGGCCGGCTGAGACCGCGGGAAGCGCCCAAAAGGCGGGGCAAGGTTGAGAGGGCAGGCAATGTAAAGGCAATGGGATCTAGCGAAGCCGGCTTGGCAAGGACATGGCCGTGACCGGTCTAGCGAAGCCGGCTTCGCAAGGTCATCTAGCGAAGCCGGCTTGGCAAGGAAAGCCGAGTTGACACTTTGAAACGAGCTGTTGGATGCTGTCCCTCTCGCAGCGTTGGGACGGAATCCAACAGCTAGATTCAAAGTGTGAAAATGGGCTTCCTGTAAAGCCGGCTTGGCAAGGACATGTAGCAAAGCCGGCTTGGCAAGGTCATCTAGCGAAGCCGGCTTGGCAAGGACAGGGCCGTGACCGGTCTAGCGAAGCCGGCTTGGCAAGGTCATCTAGCGAAGCCGGCTTGGCAAGGACAGGGCCGTGACCGGTCTAGCGAAGCCGGCTTGGCAAGGACATCTAGCGAAGCCGGCTTGGTAAGGACAGGGCCGTGACCGGTCTAGCGAAGCCGGCTTGGCAAGGTCATCTAGCGAAGCCGGCTTCGCAAGGAGTGGGTTTTTGACACTTTGAAACGAGCTGTTGGATGCTGTCCCTCTCGCAGCGTTTGGGACGGAATCCAACAGCTAGATTCAAAGTGCGAAAATGGGCTTCCTTGTAAAGCCGGCTTGGCAAGGACATCTAGCGAAGCCGGCTTGGCAAGGAGCGTTGCAACGGTTAGGTGGAGGACAGGAGGCAAAGTCCACCAAAATAACCACGGCCGGTTAGGGTTAGGAGGAGGGGAAAAGTACTGGCTAACGACTTACGTAGCTTAGCGTTAGCCAGACTGGTGCACGGTCCTGTGATGTGCCTTCAGAGTCCCCAGAAAGTGAAAAGCACCTCCCAACTCCACATTTCACCTTATCAAAGCCACAAAAGTGCATTACCTCTGCGCTGGTTCAAAAAATTGGACTCCACGGGTCCTGTAGCTGTTGATTTTTTTTATCCTTAATTCAGGCCGACTTGGTCCTGCTTCACTCTGCCCTGTTGCAACGTTTCGGAGGGCGGCTTGTCCTTCATCAGGCATGACAGAGTGGTATCTTTTAAATGTCCTTTTCCTTAGGTTTCCCTTTAATTTGGTTCAAAAACGGTAAGTATTTTCCTTTTTCTAGCTTGAGGTAAGTGTTTTCTTGTTGTTCTCTTCAGCTTGAGGCCTCTAATCAGAATAATATCTGCTAATTTTGTAATCTGCACCCTATTTGGGTGTCTGACGATTAAAATCCAATTCACTTCTTAGCCTTCTCCTGCTTGAGAATTTTAAATTTCCAGTGGGTCACAATAATCACTGATGTTAAGTTTAGGTGTTGCAGCTAGGTAAGGATGTCCTCACTCACCAGGGAAAGCTCCAGAATGACACACACGGCACTGGCTGGTTAGGGAGAGGGGAAAAAAGAGCTGGCCAACGACTTACAAAGCTCTGCGTTAGCCAGTCTGGTGCACGGTCCTGTGATGCGCCTCCAGAGACCCCAGAAAGGCAAAAACACTCGCTCCTTGTTTGAGGTTTTAAGCATTTCCCACACTTCCCATGGTAAAAAACAAAAGTGCATTACCTTTGCATTTGTTCAAAAAATTGGACTTCACGAATCCTTTAATGTCTGCATCCTACTTGGATGTCTTACGATGAATTTTCCTATCTTCCTGTCCTATTAATCCAGGCCTACTTGGTCCTGCTTCACTCTGCCTTGTTGCAACGTTTCGGAGAACTATTTGTCCTTCATCAGGCTTTACAGAGTGGCATCTTTAAGTTTCCTTTTTCTTAGGTAAGGGGGTTATAGCCACGATCATCAGGTGATGATCCTTGTGCTCATCTAGCAAAGCCGGCTTGGCAAGGACAGGGCCGCGACTCCCCTTGTAAAGCCGGCTTGGCAAGATCATCTAGCCAAGCCGGCTCGGCAAGCTCAGGGGTCACAGGGGTCGAGCCCATGTTAAGTCAACAGAGGCCTCCCGGACACCTTTTCCGGGGCCCGTTTGGCGAGGCGAGGCTCGACGGCCCCGGGGCCGGCCCGGCCAGACAGCGGGTGCCGAGCCGGACGCGCGGACGCCCGGGTCGGCCCCCCGGGAGCGCCGGGACCGCCCCGGAGCCGAGGCCAAAGTTGGGAGGTTAGGCAATGTTAAGTCAATGGGGCCTTTTGGACACCTTTTCCGAGGCCTTTTCCGCCAGACGAGGTCCCGCGGCCCCGGGCTGGCGCGGCGCGGTAGCAGGCGCCCAGCCGGACGCACGGACGCCCGGGTCGGCCGGCTGAGACCGCGGGAAGCGCCCCAAAAGGCGGGGCAAGGTTGAGAGGGCAGGCAATGTAAAGGCAATGGGATCTAGCGAAGCCGGCTTGGCAAGGACATGGCCGTGACCGGTCTAGCGAAGCCGGCTTCGCAAGGTCATCTAGCGAAGCCGGCTTGGCAAGGAAAGCCGAGTTGACACTTTGAAACGAGCTGTTGGATGCTGTCCCTCTCGCAGCGTTTGGGACGGAATCCAACAGCTAGATTCAAAGTGTGAAAATGGGCTTCCTTGTAAAGCCGGCTTGGCAAGGACATGTAGCAAAGCCGGCTTGGCAAGGTCATCTAGCGAAGCCGGCTTGGCAAGGAGCGGGCCGTGACCGGTCTAGCGAAGCCGGCTTGGCAAGGACATCTAGCGAAAAGGGTGAAACGGAGTACCAGGGGCACGGCCGCCTTGGCGCGCGGCTTTGCGTGGCCACAGGGGGGGGCTTAAGTGTGGGTGCCCAGGTTCGACCGGAGGTCAAGGTGCCCGGAGGTGGGCCCTTTTTGCTGAATGTTTACCCGGGAAGGTGAGCCACTTTCTGGGGGGGCGATGGGCGGCTCCCCTGGGGTGGGCCTTGTAAAGCCGGCTTGGCAAGGACATCTAGCGAAGCCGGCTTGGCAAGGAGCGGGCCGTGACCGGTCTAGCGAAGCTGGCTTCGCAAGGTCATCTAGCGAAGCCGGCTTCGCAAGGAAAGCCGAGTTGACACTTTGAAACGAGCTGTGGATGCTGTCCCTCTCGCAGCGTTTGGGACGGAATCCAACAGCTAGATTCAAAGTGTGAAAATGGGCTTCCTTGTAAAGCCGGCTTGGCAAGGACATCTAGCGAAGCCGGCTTGGCAAGGACATCTAGCGAAGCCGGCTTGGCAAGGAGCGGGCCGTGACCGGTCTAGCGAAGCCGGCTTCGCAAGGTCATCTAGCGAAGCCGGCTTGGCAAGGACAGGGCCGTGACCGGTCTAGCGAAGCCAACTTGGCAAGGACATCTAGCGAAGCCGGCTTGGTAAGGACAGGGCCGTGACCGGTCTAGCGAAGCCGGCTTGGCAAGGTCATCTAGCGAAGCCGGCTTCGCAAGGAAAGCCGAGTTGACACTTTGAAACGAGCTGTTGGATGCTGTCCCTCTCGCAGCGTTTGGGACGGAATCCAACAGCTAGATTCAAAGTGTGAAAATGGGCTTCCTTGTAAAGCCGGCTTGGCAAGGACATCTAGCGAAGCCGGCTTGGCAAGGAGCGGGCCGTGACCGGTCTAGCGAAGCCGGCTTGGCAAGGTCATCTAGCGAAGCCGGCTTCGCAAGGAGTGGGTTTTGACACTTTGAAAATGTACATCGCCAGAGGCTGGTTAAGGAAGTAGGTAAGGGGGTTATAGCCACGATCATCAGGTGATGATCCTTGTGCTCATCTAGCAAAGCCAGCTTTGCAAGGAGTGTTCCGTGACCGGTCTAGCGAGCCGGCTTGGCAAGGTCATCTAGCGAAGCCGGCTTGGCAAGGACAGGGCCGTGACCGGTCTAGCGAAGCCGGCTTGGCAAGGACATCTAGCGAAGCCGGCTTGGTAAGGACAGGGCCGTGACCGGTCTAGCGAAGCCGGCTTGGCAAGGTCATCTAGCGAAGCCGGCTTCGCAAGGAGTGGGTTTTTGACACTTTGAAACGAGCTGTTGGATGCTGTCCCTCTCGCAGCGTTTGGGACGGAATCCAACAGCTAGATTCAAAGTGCGAAAATGGGCTTCCTTGTAAAGCCGGCTTGGCAAGGACATCTAGCGAAGCCGGCTTGGCAAGGAGCGTTGCAACGGTTAGGTGGAGGACAGGAGGCAAAGTCCACCAAAATAACCACGGCCGGTTAGGGTTAGGAGGAGGGGAAAAGTACTGGCTAACGACTTACGTAGCTTAGCGTTAGCCAGACTGGTGCACGGTCCTGTGATGTGCCTTCAGAGTCCCCAGAAAGTGAAAAGCACTCCCAACTCCACATTTCACCTTATCAAAGCCACAAAAGTGCATTACCTCTGCGCTGGTTCAAAAAATTGGACTCCACGGGTCCTGTAGCTGTTGATTTTTTTTATCCTTAATTCAGGCCGACTTGGTCCTGCTTCACTCTGCCCTGTTGCAACGTTTCGGAGGGCGGCTTGTCCTTCATCAGGCATGACAGAGTGGTATCTTTTAAATGTCCTTTTCCTTAGGTTTCCCTTTAATTTGGTTCAAAAACGGTAAGTATTTTCCTTTTTTCTAGCTTGAGGTAAGTGTTTTCTTGTTGTTCTCTTCAGCTTGAGGCCTCTAATCAGAATAATATCTGCTAATTTTGTAATCTGCACCCTATTTGGGTGTCTGACGATTAAAATCCAATTCACTTCTTAGCCTTCTCCTGCTTGAGAATTTTAAATTTCCAGTGGGTCACAATAATCACTGATGTTAAGTTTAGGTGTTGCAGCTAGGTAAGGATGTCCTCACTCACCAGGGAAAGCTCCAGAATGACACACACGGCACTGGCTGGTTAGGGAGAGGGGAAAAAAGAGCTGGCCAACGACTTACAAAGCTCTGCGTTAGCCAGTCTGGTGCACGGTCCTGTGATGCGCCTCCAGAGACCCCAGAAAGGCAAAAACACTCGCTCCTTGTTTGAGGTTTTAAGCATTTCCCACACTTCCCATGGTAAAAAACAAAAGTGCATTACCTTTGCATTTGTTCAAAAAATTGGACTTCACGAATCCTTTAATGTCTGCATCCTACTTGGATGTCTTACGATGAATTTTCCTATCTTCCTGTCCTATTAATCCAGGCCTACTTGGTCCTGCTTCACTCTGCCTTGTTGCAACGTTTCGGAGAACTATTTGTCCTTCATCAGGCTTTACAGAGTGGCATCTTTAAGTTTCCTTTTTCTTTAGGTAAGGGGGTTATAGCCACGATCATCAGGTGATGATCCTTGTGCTCATCTAGCAAAGCCGGCTTGGCAAGGACAGGGCCGCGACTCCCCTTGTAAAGCCGGCTTGGCAAGATCATCTAGCCAAGCCGGCTCGGCAAGCTCAGGGGTCACAGGGGTCGAGCCCATGTTAAGTCAACAGAGGCCTCCCGGACACCTTTTCCGGGGCCCGTTTGGCGAGGCGAGGCTCGACGGCCCCGGGGCCGGCCCGGCCAGACAGCGGGTGCCGAGCCGGACGCGCGGACGCCCGGGTCGGCCCCCCGGGAGCGCCGGGACCGCCCCGGAGCCGAGGCCAAAGTTGGGAGGTTAGGCAATGTTAAGTCAATGGGGGCCTTTTGGACACCTTTTCCGAGGCCTTTTCCGCCAGACGAGGTCCCGCGGCCCCGGGGCTGGCGCGGCGCGGTAGCAGGCGCCCAGCCGGACGCACGGACGCCCGGGTCGGCCGGCTGAGACCGCGGGAAGCGCCCCAAAAGGCGGGGCAAGGTTGAGAGGGCAGGCAATGTAAAGGCAATGGGATCTAGCGAAGCCGGCTTGGCAAGGACATGGCCGTGACCGGTCTAGCGAAGCCGGCTTCGCAAGGTCATCTAGCGAAGCCGGCTTGGCAAGGAAAGCCGAGTTGACACTTTGAAACGAGCTGTTGGATGCTGTCCCTCTCGCAGCGTTTGGGACGGAATCCAACAGCTAGATTCAAAGTGTGAAAATGGGCTTCCTTGTAAAGCCGGCTTGGCAAGGACATGTAGCAAAGCCGGCTTGGCAAGGTCATCTAGCGAAGCCGGCTTGGCAAGGACAGGGCCGTGACCGGTCTAGCGAAGCCGGCTTGGCAAGGTCATCTAGCGAAGCCGGCTTGGCAAGGACAGGGCCGTGACCGGTCTAGCGAAGCCGGCTTGGCAAGGACATCTAGCGAAGCCGGCTTGGTAAGGACAGGGCCGTGACCGGTCTAGCGAAGCCGGCTTGGCAAGGTCATCTAGCGAAGCCGGCTTCGCAAGGAGTGGGTTTTTGACACTTTGAAACGAGCTGTTGGATGCTGTCCCTCTCGCAGCGTTTGGGACGGAATCCAACAGCTAGATTCAAAGTGCGAAAATGGGCTTCCTTGTAAAGCCGGCTTGGCAAGGACATCTAGCGAAGCCGGCTTGGCAAGGAGCGTTGCAACGGTTAGGTGGAGGACAGGAGGCAAAGTCCACCAAAATAACCACGGCCGGTTAGGGTTAGGAGGAGGGGAAAGTACTGGCTAACGACTTACGTAGCTTAGCGTTAGCCAGACTGGTGCACGGTCCTGTGATGTGCCTTCAGAGTCCCCAGAAAGTGAAAAGCACCTCCCAACTCCACATTTCACCTTATCAAAGCCACAAAAGTGCATTACCTCTGCGCTGGTTCAAAAAATTGGACTCCACGGGTCCTGTAGCTGTTGATTTTTTTTATCCTTAATTCAGGCCGACTTGGTCCTGCTTCACTCTGCCCTGTTGCAACGTTTCGGAGGGCGGCTTGTCCTTCATCAGGCATGACAGAGTGGTATCTTTTAAATGTCCTTTTCCTTAGGTTTCCCTTTAATTTGGTTCAAAAACGGTAAGTATTTTCCTTTTTTCTAGCTTGAGGTAAGTGTTTTCTTGTTGTTCTCTTCAGCTTGAGGCCTCTAATCAGAATAATATCTGCTAATTTTGTAATCTGCACCCTATTTGGGTGTCTGACGATTAAAATCCAATTCACTTCTTAGCCTTCTCCTGCTTGAGAATTTTAAATTTCCAGTGGGTCACAATAATCACTGATGTTAAGTTTAGGTGTTGCAGCTAGTAAGGATGTCCTCACTCACCAGGGAAAGCTCCAGAATGACACACACGGCACTGGCTGGTTAGGGTTAGGGTTAGGGTTAGGGTTAGGGTTAGGGTTAGGGAAGGGGAACTGAACCTGACCCCATCACGATGGGAGACAGGAGGTGCACGGTCCTTCCCCCGGTAGTCCCTTCCCCCACGGTAAGAGAAGTGGTTTTGACGTCCGTCAAAACCTGTTTGTGGACGATCTTCATAGACCCCTGTCCAGGGGGTCGGCGTCGTCCGCCGCGGCGCACCACGGTCCATCCGTCGCCATGAGTGAGGCTCATGACTGAGTGGTCTTATTAAGCCCTCTATAACCTAAAAGCGAAAAAAAGTTTTTACTCTCAGAAATAACTGAAATTGTTTTTTTAAAATTAAAAACCGAAAAGATTCAAAATAACGGAAAAATTATTTTTTTCGAACGAAAATTAAATTTAAGCTTTCTGTAAAAAAATTAATTCTACTGTGTGTGCCCGTGCGCGACGTTTCGACCCCAATGGGTCTTCTTCAGGCTAAGGCACAATACAGGTGAGAAAAGAATGCTGAAACTGGCAGGCTGGCTGAGATGTTGCCTCATGGAGAGTCAGAGTAAGAATGAAGGAAGGAGGAGGCCACTCCCCTCAATTTATAGTCTCCCGTGCTTGTCATTCTGCCTCATAGGAATTTGTCTGTTTTTTAACCCTTGGATACTAATGAGTGTTTTATATTGAGTTAAAATGAATTTGTTTTTAACCCCTTCTATTCTGGATTATGCCAATTAGAATTTTATAGTATTTTTAGGCTGATTTAGTTATATACCTTGTTACATCTATTGAATTACAAGTAGTTTTTAAAAAAATAGTCAATGATGTTGTTGGATGAATTGTTTGTTGTTGTAGGCCCATAGATGTTTTTTTAAGGACTTATATCATGTGTTTTTAACCCTTTGCACACTGTTATTGTTTGGAATTATTACCGTTTAATTAGTGTTACTGATAGAATAACAACGAATTTGTTTTTAACCCCTTGTATGTCAATAATTGCTTTAATAGGTCTAGAATCATGTTTGCTTTTAACCCCTTGCATGCCAATTGTTGTTAAATGAGATGTGACTTTTAATTTTAACTGATAGATGATATATAATTTTTATTAACTAAACGTCCACATAATTTGGGGTCAATCTGGTTAGGGTTAGGCAAGGGTGTAAAATGGTTAGGGAAGAAATTTTTGAAATGTCGACGCCGAAGGCGGCGACATTGAATGCACAGGCCATCAGCTGTCCGCCAGTCCCGAGCACTCACCTCTCATTGAGGCCCCCCGGAATCAAAGTGCCCAGTCGGTGTATCCAGAGCCTCTCTTCCCGTCGTCTCTGGGCTGTGGACCACCTGGGATTGCATTGGAGGATCAGTGCAGTGAGCTGGGGCCAGCCATGCTCAATAAAGTGCTTAACCAAGGGGATGTGTGTCTTTTTTCCTCACTATGTTGTATCTGTGTTGTGTAAATCGGACCAACAAAGTGTTCCCCGTTTCTCCTACATACTGGATCTTACACCGTCTGCATCTGATCAAATATACACAATTTTTGGAATGGACATTGCCATGCCTATGTGTGACAAAAACATTGTGGTTGTGTGGATTGCACACCCAAGGTTGGTGCTTAAAAAATTCTCCGTGCCCAATGGGTCTAGAGTTCACAAGTGTTGCCAGCTTGGCCTTAACCAGAGTATCCTGCAGGTTTTTATTCTTCCTAAATGCAGCTATGAGTCTGTGGTCCTGTAGCAGCTGAGTTGTGGAAATTAAATTTTGAAAGTTGTGTTTGAGTGTCCTAACTAATTTTACTGCTGAGGGAGAATAGGTGGTGATAACTGGAAGCAAGGAATCTGTGGTGAGAGGTTTTGTGTGCAGGAAGGTTTTAAAAGCTCTCCGTAGGAAGGCCCTGCAGTACCCTCTGCTGGTCAGAGCGGAGAACAGCACCTTCGTCGCCTCTTTAAAATCCTCTGATCTAGTGCAGATTCTGTGGAACCTCAGCAGTTGAGACTTGATGAGCCCTGCAAAGGTGTGCTTTGGGTGAAAGCTGGATTTGTGCAAAAGAGCATGTGTGTCTGTTTGCTTAAAAAACACCTTGAGGTCAAGTCTAGCCGTTTGAGTGAATGTGGGACCCTTGAATGTTGTGGTATCTAAGAAGTCAACCGTGGTGGGACTTATACAATATTTCAATTTGATGGCAGGGTTATGGTGATTCAAAATGTTCACAAATTGGTCGAAATCCTCTCTCGAATAGGGCCAGACACCCCATATATCATCCAGAAACCTATAGTAGTGGAGTGGTTTTTTGGGGCAGGAATTTAGTGCAGTCGTTTCCCACTCTGCCATGAAAATGTTGGCATATGCGGGTGCAAATTTCTTTCCCATGGCCGTGCCCTTAATTTGGAGGAAAAATTGTCCATCGAATTCAAAATCATTTCTGGTCAAATTGATCTCTAGGAGTTGCAGTAGTTCTCTGTCTGGTCTTTGGGCGTTTGGGTATTTTTGGAATATATTTTTGACTGCTTGGATGCCTTCTGAGATTACAATGTTTGTGTAGAGACTATCAATGTCCATGGTGAAGAGGAATGCATTTAGGGGGATGCTAATCTGCTTAATTCTTTCCACAAAATCATAGGTGTCTTTGATGTAACTGGCATGCCTGATCGAGAGAGGATTGAGGAAATGGTCAATGAACTCAGCTGTATAGTAGGTCTCGCTGCTACAATCAGACACAATAGGACGTCCTGGAGGGATCTCATGGGGTTTGCTCCACCCAGCAGGGTCCTTATGAATTTTGGGTAGCATGTAGAACAGTCTGGGTCGAGGTTCGCTGTCACCCTTCAAGTATAGAGTCTGTTTGTGGTTGATGAGTCTTTTGTTGTAGAGTGATTGTATGATCTTGTCAATGAGTGGAATAGTGTCCTTGTAAATGGGCTTTTTTAGCTTAGAGTAGTAAGTTGTGTCGTGTAGTTGTCTGTAGCCCTCCCACAGGTACTGTTCCCTGTCCATGATCACCACTGCGCTACCTTTGTCAGCTGGTTTAATGATGATGTCCTTGTTCTGTCTTAATTGGTCTAGTGCTTCAAATTCATATTTGTTCAAATTTTGTTTAACCCAGCCGAATCTGAATTGGTTTTGGAGGTATTGTAAGTCTGTCTGGATGAGTGTGTCAATGTCTGGAGGTAACTTACCCTTAGGAGGGACCCACTGGGACTTGGGAGTGAAAAGTGGTGGTTGTGTGTCAGGTTTGTGTTCAAAGTAGGTCGCTAGTTTAAGTCGTCTGTGATACTGCTGTATGTCGAATCGAATTTGGTTTTTGAAATTTGGGTTGCTGCTGGTTGTCGGGATGAAGTTCAGTCCCCTGCTGAGTAGAGCAAACTGGGCTGCAGACAAAATAAAACATTTAGACAAATTATCACATTCTTACCCCCGTCTGAGGTAGTGAGTTCACGGGGTTAATTACTTTAAAGAGTCCAGCCAGTGGTCCAGCATCCGCTTGGCCGTGGAGCGGGACCAGTGGATGCCATCTCTCTCCGTGGCAAAGTCCCTCCCCGAGAGTGCAGGGAGAAAGGGCTGGTTGGTGGTGATGTAGAGATTCAGCTCTCTGAGGTTATCCTGGTCTGGCTGAGGCAGGGTTCTGGAGAAGTTAATCTCCGGCACCATGACTGTGGCCCGAGGGAATGCCAGTTTTGCCATCCTGACTGCTCTCTGTAGCTGCTTGATGGTGGTGTTTTGTATGTTTTGGGCCCTGTTATTGATACCAAAAGAGAGGATTAGTTTTTGGACCGTGGTGCAAATGTTGGTTCTGGCCAGAATGGCTTCTGCATGCCTGAAGGTGGCTCCAGGAAAGCTGTCCACCTGTAAG
This sequence comes from Micropterus salmoides, assembly GCF_014851395.1. Lineage (NCBI taxonomy): Eukaryota > Metazoa > Chordata > Actinopteri > Centrarchiformes > Centrarchidae > Micropterus > Micropterus salmoides. The sequence continues at coordinate 11,666 of NW_024040813.1, read as the reverse complement.
TCTGGGCACTGAAAAGGTGGAAATCTGGCCACATTTGAGTCACCAATGATGAGCCATTTCCTTCTGGCTGTCAGGCACCACTCCTTCATTTTCCTCTGTGTGTTGATGTGTCTGGTGGGGCGGCGTGTGAGTGCAGGTGCTGGTGTGGCAGCTACTGCTGGGCCAAAAGTCAGTTGTCTCTGGACTGGACCTTGTCCAGTTTTTGGGGCAGGGGGGAGGGGGAGGCTAACTACCTGGGGAGATGAGTCAGACAGTATTACCGTGTTGTCCGTGGTGATGGGTTCCCCAGAGGTCGCCGTCACCCCCGTTGGCAGAGGAGCTGGAGGCTGCTGGGAGGCTGCTTCCTGGCGTCTCACCTTCCGTCTGCTGCGCAGTGTCCTTTGCTCCAGAGGCTTTGGCTGTGTGTCAGGTATCACCTGAGAGGATGGGGAGAGCGAAGGAGAGAGAGGAGCCGCAGTCTGCTGAGGGACTGGAGTGGAGAGGAAGTCAGGAGAGAGAGGAGGAGGATGTCCAAGAGCGGAGGACGGAGAGGAAGAGAACATGGGAAAGTTGTCCCTCTGTGTCTCTGGCTGTGGTTCTGGAGACCAGTCCGTTACCTGATCCGTCATGGTGGCCTTGGTGGAGCGCCGCGGCTCGGGGGGTGTCGCAGGGTCCGGCAGTAGGAGATCCTCCCTGGGTGGGATGTGTAGCTCGGCCGTCACAACTGTGTGGTGAGGTGAGTCCCTCTGTGACGTGGCAGGTGATGGCTGTGCCCCCGCTGTCTGTGTGGTGCCCGCTGGGTGCAGCAGGGTCTGTGTGGCGCCCGCTGGTAGCGGCAGCAGGGTCTGTGTGGCGCCCGCTGGGTGCAGCAGGGTCTGTGTGGCGCCCGCTGGGTGCAGCAGAGTCTGTGTGGCGCCCGCTGGGTGCAGCAGGGTCTGTGTGGCGCCCGCTGGGTGCAGCAGAGTCTGTGTGGCGCCCGCTGGGTGCAGCAGGGTCTGTGTGGCGCCCGCTGGGTGCAGCAGGGTCTGTGTGCCCGCTGGGTGCAGCAGAGTCTGTGTGGCGCCCGCTGGGTGCAGCAGGGTCTGTGTGGTGCCCGCTGGTAGCGGCAGCAGAGTTTGTGTGGTTACAGGTTGTGTGCCAACCGGCCCGGGGGGCGGAGCTATCGCCGTCTGAGCAAGTGTGTGTATGTGTGGCTGTCCATTGTCAATCTGTGTGGTACTCACAACCGGTCTGGTGGGCTCCAAAGTCTGTGTGACTGCAGATGTGTGTATGTGCTGGTCATGGTCGGCTGGTGGAGGTCCAGGTCTGTTAGTGAGCGTCTGTACTAAGAGTACCTGTGTGTTGTCCAGAGTGTCCTGGTGTAGTCTGCGTCCGAAGTGGCGCCTAGCCCAGGCAGAGGCTACGTCAAAGTTGTCCTGCCAGTCTGTCACTCTGAGCTGGGTGAGGATTTGCAGATCATTCCTTACACAGTCTTTGTAGTGATCACGGAGGATGAGCAGGGTGTTGTAAGCCCAGTTCCTCGCGTTGCCATCTATGAGAGTCAGAGTGGTGGGGTTTGGAGCCGCCGGTTTAATGACGCTAGCTAGGTTGTGAGCCATCCTAGTGATGGAGACAGGTGGTTCTGGTGCCATCACATTGCTAAGGTGGTGTTTAGCTTTGATCAGTCTATATGATTCTGGTTGTCAGAGTAAACTCTGGGTCGGATGGCGGAGAGTCACCGACAGCGCGGTTCCCTCGGGTCGCTCTGCTGTTCCCCTCGTACCTGTGTTCTCTGTAGTAGTTGGTTGTGGTCCGGGCGGTGTGCGGTCCCCGCTGGCCGCGGAAGGCGTGTCCGCGGTAGTCATCCCGGCCGGGTGACTGTCGGCGGTCGGTCCACGCTCGCGGCGGGGCTCTGGCAGCGGCCGCGTAGGAGCGGTCGGGCCGGCGCTGATGGCTGTGGCGGCGGGTGGAAGAGGTCCCTCTTCCCGTCGGTGGAGAGCGATCCCGCTGTCTCCTTCGGCCGCGTCGGTACTGGACCAGGGTCCAGTCATCTTCCCGTCGGTGCGCCATGTGTGTGGCGGTTGTAGTGTGTGAGCAAGCAGTGTCGAAAAACACGTATTTAACACTGATTTAAACTATACTGAGCAACTAAAAAATGGCGGAAAAAGTTGAAAAAAATGAGAAAGTGAGTCGTGATGGTCCGTTTTGCAATTAATTTATTTAATTGCAGTAAATTGCAACGTTTCGGTCTAAAAAAGACCTTCATCAGGCAAAAAAACTTACTTGTGTTGAGTTCTGTTTGTCCAAAAGCGAGCGAACGCAGAGCCTCAACGCGGGACAGGAAGTAAACAATTTCTGGTGAGCCTTTGAGACCTCCCACTTCCTGTGAGGTGGGGGGTTTTCCCAATGACGTAGTGTAGTCGGGAGCCATTTTTGTAGTTTATATGTAATAAAATCGAAATAAAAATCCAGTGTGTGTCAATTGTGAGAATTATAATATCCCGGTTGGTTGGGTTTAGGTCAGATGGTCAAATGGTTAAGGTTAGAGCCAAATTCACCTGGTTAGGCTGTATGAAATTGTTAACCATGTCCCACACTGTCAAACTCTGCCAGACACTCACACAAACCATCACATAGATCTCTGAGAATGAAATAAAAGAGAAACTGATAAAAGGCACAGTGTCGTAACAGGAAGGTGGGTCAACATATACATATTTTTGTAAACACCCTGAAATTAAAGAGGCTGCAAAAACCTTCAGCATGAGGGCCCAGAGAACCAAAGAAGCATGAATGTTAAGAAATTCACCTTGAACCACAACAGTGTTTCCTGTATAAAATTGGGTAGGCAAAGAAAGGCTGAGGTAGCAGTAGCTGATGTGTTGGAGCCAAACAAACCATACATAAATCAGCAAGAGGACACCATGAAATGACAGCAACTGATGTGCCCTGAGGTGGTGAGTATTGCACACACATATACATATATACATATTTACATATTTACAAGTCTTCTGTAGGACAAGTGCATGAAGTGGGGGAGCCCCGCCGAGAGGAGGGCATCAGGACAGCAGACAACGAGGCGCGGGCCGGTTAGGGAAGAAATTTTTGGGTTAGGGAAGGGGACTGTCTCCCTCCGGAACGGGAAGGAGGGTGCACGGTCCATCCAGCCCTCGGACCTCCCGTAACCCCGGTCCCAAGCAGGTTCACGGGCCCGCTGACGCGTCTCCCGTAGCGAACCTCTGTCCATCCATACATCTTTATAGTGGAAAAAACTAACTGCCCAAAAAACTAAATCCAAAAAAACTAAATCCAAAAAAACAAGAGAGAGTCTCTTTATAATTAATATATATTTTATTTTCAAAACCAAAAGAACTATTTACAATGAACAAAAGTGCAAAATAACGACAACGTTTCGACCCGCAAAGGGTCTTCTTCAGGTCTAGCACACTGAACTCTCTCCTGAACTGTTGTTTGTGAGAGGTTTGAAGGAGAAATGAATTCTCCCTCTCCCCCCTCCCTTCCACACTCACTCATGTGCCGGCTCCGCCCCCTTGTGGCCTCAAAGGTTCGTGTCCGGTCTTTTCACTTAGAAAACTTGTTTTTACCACATTATAAATACCAAAAAAACTGAACTGATTAAACTTGTAAAACTGTTGGTGAGTATGCTTTTGATATATTTTAACAATTTTTTAGTAGTTCAATTGCATATGAAATAATAGAATTAAAGGTTCGTGTCCTGCAAATTTGTCCAAAACATGCTTTAAAATTTGTAATCCTCTTTCAGATTGTATTTTATAAGCTTTTGGAAGGCCCCTAAAATGATGGTGCTGTTTTTTAAGCATAAGAGGTAAGCCTTAAATTAATACCAGGTAAGTATAAAGTGAAGTACGTATAAAGGTTGCAGTTAAAATTAGGAAAAAGGTAAGTATTGTATGTCCAGCTGAGGTTAGGACTTTTTTCTTAAAAAATAAGTGTAAATATTCTAAAAATTACGTGTAAAGGATTAATTGCCAGCTATGTGTGAGGTTAGGGTTAGAATAACCGATAGGTTAGGATTCAGGTAAATATTGATGTTGCAGAGAAAAAAAGGTAAGTATAAAGGATTAAAATGGCAAATATGGGGTTAAGGTTAAGGTTAGGATAACTGATAGGTTAGGGTTCAAAGAATAGTAGCTGTAGACAGTGAAGGTAAGTAATAGGTATATAACAGGTAAGTAATCTCACATTAATTATATTTAACATTTAACCCAAATGGTTTCATAGTCCCCAATAAAAAAATCCACTGCCTTTCTCTCTTTTTTCTCTCCAAATCTGACCAAGTAATATTTCTCTGCAATCCAGCAATTCTCATAGACAATAGACCATGTTCTAAAAAGTGTTTCACCAGAAGTGTGTCCATTTCTTTCTTATTTCTGATGTTGTATCTGTGCTGAACCATACGTGTAGACAAAGAATTTTTGGTTTCACCCACATACTGAACATGACACATTGTGCAAAAAATAACATAACACAATTCTTTGACCTAGGGCTAATCCCTGTGAAATCCTGTGAATAGTCTTATTCTTATTATTCCTGACAAATTTTAATCTAGCAAACTGTGATTCCAACATCAATAATTTATCTCTGTTTAAGGATGGCAACTTTGCCTGAACCAGGATATCTCTTAGATTCCTATTTCTCCTATAGGCCGAAATCACCCTGGAGCCAGCCATTATGTTGCTCTGTCCTAATATGTCCTCAAAGTTGGATTTGAGTTTATTATTTAAGATCTTTCCAACCGAGGAGAACGTAGTTATCAGAGGAATTGAACTCCCATCCTCTCTCTCTTTCCTATTTTGGAAGGTCTTAAGGCAATTCCTCAAGAAGGACCTGGAGTACCTTCTCTTCCGTAAGAATTTAAATAAAATTCCAACTGCTTCCCAAAAATCTTCATCCCTGGTGCAGATCCGCTTGAATCGAAGAATTTGTGACTGACAATGCCCTTAAAGTGTGCTTAGGATGGAAACTGTCTTATGAAGCAGTGCATGGGTATCTGTGCTTTTAAAAAACACTTTATATCCAATTGGAATTACTGGTAAAATTGGACCTTTAAAAACAGTAGTATCCAAAAGTCAATTGACTGTTTGTTCAACTCTGTCTTCAGTTGAATGGAAGGATCATGGGAATTCAATACCTGTACAAACTGATCAAATTCCTGTTTAGATCCCACCCAAATTCCCCAAATATCGTCTAAATAGCGAAATAATATGCTGGCTTCTTATCTCCTTTTAAAAGGGCTTGACTCTCCCAATCAGCCATAAAATGTTGGCATAAGCCGGGGCAAACTTCTTGCCCATAGCCTCCCTTTAATCTGCAAATAGTAGTTTCCATTAAACATAAAATCATTTCTGGTTAGATTAATGACTAAAAGCTCCAAGAGCTCCTCATCTGGTCGTTTTGGGTCTGGGTATTTCTGAAAAATAGGGTTAGGGTTAGGGGGTTAGGGTTAGGGGTTAGGGGTTAGGGTTAGGGGAAGGGAAAAAAGAGCTGGCCAACGACTTACAAAGCTCTGCGTTAGCCAGTCTGGTGCACGGTCCTGTGATGCGCCTCCAGAGACCCCAGAAAGGCAAAAACACTCGCTCCTTGTTTGAGGTTTTAAGCATTTTCCTACATTTCCCATGGTAAAAACCAAAGTGCATTACCTTTGCATTTGTTCAAAAATTGGACTTCACGAATCCTTTAATGTCTGCATCCTACTTGGATGTCTTACGATGAATTTTCCTATCTTCCTGTCCTATTAATCCAGGCCTACTTGACGATCATCAGGTGATGATCCTTGTGCTCATCTAGCAAAGCCGGCTTGGCAAGGACAGGGCCGTGACTCCCTTGTAAAGCCGGCTTGGCAAGATCATCTAGCCAAGCCGGCTCGGCAAGCTCAGGGGTCACAGGGGTCGAGCCCATGTTAAGTCAACAGAGGCCTCCCGGACACCTTTCCGGGGCCCGTTTGGCGAGGCGAGGCTCGACGGCCCCGGGGCCGGCCCGGCCAGACCGGTGCCGAGCCGGACCGCGCGGACGCCCGGGTCGGCCCCCCGGAGCGCCGGGACCGCCCGGAGCCGAGGCCAAAGTTGGGAGGTTAGGCAATGTTAAGTCAATGGGGGCCTTTTGGACACCTTTTCCGAGGCCTTTTCCGCCAGACGAGGTCCCGCGGCCCCGGGGCTGGCGCGGCGCGGTAGCAGGCGCCCAGCCGGACGCACGGACGCCCGGGTCGGCCGGCTGAGACCGCGGGGAAGCGCCCCCAAAAGGCGGGGCAAGGTTGAGAGGCCAGGCAATGTAAAGGCAATGGGATCTAGTGAAGCCGGCTTGGCAAGGAGCGGGCCGTGACGTCCTAGCGAAGCCGGCTTCGCAAGGAAAGCCGAGTTGACACTTTGAAACGAGCTGTTGGATGCTGTCCCTCTCGCAGCGTGGGACGGAATCCAACAGCTAGATTCAAAGTGTGAAAATGGGCTTCCTTGTAAAGCCGGCTTGGCAAGGACATCTAGCAAAGCCCTTGGCAAGGTCATCTAGCGAAGCCGGCTTGGCAAGGAGCGGCCTGACGGTCTAGCGAGGCCGGCTTGGCAAGGGCATCTAGCAAAGCCGGCTTTGCAAGGACATCTAGCGAAGCCGGCTTGGCAAGCGGGCCGTGACCGGTCTAGCGAGGCCGGCTTGGCAAGGACATCTAGCGAAGCCGGCTTTGCAAGGACATCTAGCGAAGCCGGCTTGGCAAGGACATCTAGCGAAGCCGGCTTGGCAAGGAGCGGGCCATGACCGGTCTAGCGAAGCCGGCTTGGCAAGGACATCTAGCCAAGCCGGCTTTGCAAGGACATCTAGCGAAGCCGGCTTGGCAAGGACATCTAGCGAAGCCGGCTTGGCAAGGAGCGGGCCGTGACCGGTCTAGCGAAGCCGGCTTGGCAAGGACATCTAGCCAAGCCGGCTTGGCAAGGACATCTAGCGAAGCCGGCTTGGCAAGGACATCTAGCGAAACGGAGTACCAGGGGCACGGCCGCCTTGGGCGCGCGGCTTTGCGTGGCCACAGGGGGGGGCTTAAGTGTGGGTGCCCAGGTTCGACCGGAGGTCAAGGTGCCCGGAGGTGGGCCCTTTTTGCTGAATGTTTACCCGGGAAGGTGAGCCCTTTCTGGGGGGGCGATGGCGGCTCCCCGGGGGGCCTTGTAAAGCCGGCTTGGCAAGGACATCTAGCGAAGCCGGCTTGGCAAGGTCATCTAGCGAAGCCGGCTTCGCAAGGAGTGGGTTTTTGACACTTTGAAAATGTACATCGCCAGAGGCTGGTTAAGGAAGTAGGTAAGGGGGTTATAGCCACGATCATCAGGTGATGATCCTTGTGCTCACCTAGCAAAGCCAGCTTTGCAAGGAGTGTTCCGTGACCGGTCTAGCGAGGCCGGCTTGGCAAGGTCATCTAGCGAAGCCGGCTTGGCAAGGACAGGGCCGTGACCGGTCTAGCGAAGCCGGCTTGGCAAGGACATCTAGCGAAGCCGGCTTGGTAAGGACAGGGCCGTGACCGGTCTAGCGAAGCCGGCTTCGCAAGGTCATCTAGCGAAGCCGGCTTGGTAAGGACAGGGCCGTGACCGGTCTAGCGAAGCCGGCTTGGCAAGGTCATCTAGCGAAGCCGGCTTGGCAAGGTCATCTAGCGAAGCCGGCTTCGCAAGGAGTGGGTTTTTGACACTTTGAAACGAGCTGTTGGATGCTGTCCCTCTCGCAGCGTTTGGGACGGAATCCAACAGCTAGATTCAAAGTGTGAAAATGGGCTTCCTTGTAAAGCCGGCTTGGCAAGGACATCTAGCGAAGCCGGCTTGGCAAGGACATCTAGCGAAGCCGGCTTGGCAAGGAGCGGGCCGTGACCGGTAAGTGAGCTGTAGTTGTTGATTCTTTTATCCTTAATTCAGGCCGACTTGGTCCTGCTTCACTCTGCCTTGTTGCAACGTTTCGGAGGGCGGCTTGTCCTTCATCAGGCATAACAGAGTGGTATCTTTAAATGTCCTTTTCCTTAGGTTTCCCTTTAATTTGGTTCAAAAACGGTAAGTATTTTCCTTTTTTCCAGCTTGAGGTAAGTGTTTTCTTGTCCTTCTCTTCCGCTTGAGGCTTGTAATCAGAATAATATCTGCTAATTTTGTAATCTGCACCCTATTTGGGTGTCTGACGATTAAAATCCAATTTCTTAGTCTTCTCTTGCTTGAGGTTTCAATTTTATATTTCCAGTGGGTCACAATATTACTGATGTTAAGTTTAGGGGTTGCAGCTAGGTAAGGATGTCCTCACTCTCCAGGGAAAGCTCCAGAATGACACACACGGCACTGGCTGGTTAGGAGGAGGGGAAAAGTCCCGGCTAACGAGTGTTAGCCAGACTGGTGCACGGTCCTGTGATGTGCCTTCAGAGTCCCCAGAAAGTGAAAAGCACCTCCAAACTCCACATTTTCCCTTATAACAGACACAAAAGTGCATTACCTCTGCGCTGGTTCAAAAAATTGGACTCCACGGGTCCTGTAGCTGTTGATTTTTTTATCCTTAATTCAGGCCGACTTGGCCCTGCTTCACTCTGCCCTGTTGCAACGTTTCGGAGGGCGGCTTGTCCTTCATCAGGCATGACAGAGTGGTATCTTTTAAATGTCCTTTTCCTTAGGTTTCCCTTTAATTTGGTTCAAAAACGGTAAGTATTTTCCTTTTTTCTAGCTTGAGGTAAGTGTTTTCTTGTTGTTCTCTTCAGCTTGAGGCCTCTAATCAGAATATATCTGCTAATTTTGTAATCTGCACCCTATTTGGGTGTCTGACGATTAAAATCCAATTCACTTCTTAGCCTTCTCCTGCTTGAGAATTTTAATTTCCAGTGGGTCACATAATCACTGATGTTAAGTTTAGGTGTTGCAGCTAGGTAAGGATGTCCTCACTCACCAGGGAAAGCTCCAGAATGACACACACGGCACTGGCTGGTTAGGGAGAGGGGAAAAAAGAGCTGGCCAACGACTTACAAAGCTCTGCGTTAGCCAGTCTGGTGCACGGTCCTGTGATGCGCCTCCAGAGACCCCAGAAAGGCAAAAACACTCGCTCCTTGTTTGAGGTTTTAAGCATTTTCCTACATTTCCCATGGTAAAAAACCAAAGTGCATTACCTTTGCATTTGTTCAAAAATTGGACTTCACGAATCCTTTAATGTCTGCATCCTACTTGGATGTCTTACGATGAATTTTCCTATCTTCCTGTCCTATTAATCCAGGCCTACTTGACGATCATCAGGTGATGATCCTTGTGCTCATCTAGCAAAGCCGGCTTGGCAAGGACAGGGCCGTGACTCCCCTTGTAAAGCCGGCTTGGCAAGATCATCTAGCCAAGCCGGCTCGGCAAGCTCAGGGGTCACAGGGGTCGAGCCCATGTTAAGTCAACAGAGGCCTCCCGGACACCTTTTCCGGGGCCCGTTTGGCGAGGCGAGGCTCGACGGCCCCGGGCCGGCCCGGCCAGACAGCGGGTGCCGAGCCGGACGCGCGGACGCCCGGGTCGGCCCCCCGGGAGCGCCGGGACCGCCCCGGAGCCGAGGCCAAAGTTGGGAGGTTAGGCAATGTTAAGTCAATGGGGGCCTTTTGGACACCTTTTCCGAGGCCTTTTCCGCCAGACGAGGTCCCGCGGCCCGGGGCTGGCGCGGCGCGGTAGCAGGCGCCCAGCCGGACGCACGGACGCCCGGGTCGGCCGGCTGAGACCGCGGGAAGCGCCCCAAAAGGCGGGGCAAGGTTGAGAGGCCAGGCAATGTAAAGGCAATGGGATCTAGTGAAGCCGGCTTGGCAAGGAGCGGGCCGTGACCGGTCTAGCGAAGCCGGCTTCGCAAGGAAAGCCGAGTTGACACTTTGAAACGAGCTGTTGGATGCTGTCCCTCTCGCAGCGTTTGGGACGGAATCCAACAGCTAGATTCAAAGTGTGAAAATGGGCTTCCTTGTAAAGCCGGCTTGGCAAGGACATCTAGCAAAGCCGGCTTGGCAAGGTCATCTAGCGAAGCCGGCTTGGCAAGGAGCGGGCCGTGACCGGTCTAGCGAGGCGGCTTGGCAAGGGCATCTAGCAAAGCCGGCTTTGCAAGGACATCTAGCGAAGCCGGCTTGGCAAGGAGCGGGCCGTGACCGGTCTAGCGAGGCCGGCTTGGCAAGGACATCTAGCGAAGCCGGCTTTGCAAGGACATCTAGCGAAGCCGGCTTGGCAAGGACATCTAGCGAAGCGGCTTGGCAAGGAGCGGGCCATGACCGGTCTAGCGAAGCCGGCTTGGCAAGGACATCTAGCCAAGCCGGCTTTGCAAGGACATCTAGCGAAGCCGGCTTGGCAAGGACATCTAGCGAAGCCGCTTGGCAAGGAGCGGGCCGTGACCGGTCTAGCGAAGCCGGCTTGGCAAGGACATCTAGCCAAGCCGGCTTGGCAAGGACATCTAGCGAAGCCGGCTTGGCAAGGACATCTAGCGAAACGGAGTACCAGGGGCACGGCCGCCTTGGGCGCGCGGGCTTTGCGGCCACAGGGGGGGCTTAAGTGTGGGTGCCCAGGTTCGACCGGAGGTCAAGGTGCCCGGAGGTGGGCCCTTTTTGCTGAATGTTACCCGGGAAGGTGAGCCCCTTTCTGGGGGGGCGATGGGCGGCTCCCCCGGGGTGGGCCTTGTAAAGCCGGCTTGGCAAGGACATCTAGCGAAGCCGGCTTGGCAAGGTCATCTAGCGAAGCCGGCTTCGCAAGGAGTGGGTTTTTGACACTTTGAAAATGTACATCGCCAGAGGCTGTTAGGAAGTAGGTAAGGGGGTTATAGCCACTCATCAGGTGATGATCCTTGTGCTCACTAGCAAAGCCAGCTTTGCAAGGAGTGTTCCGTGACCGGTCTAGCGAGGCCGGCTTGGCAAGGTCATCTAGCGAAGCCGGCTTGGCAAGGACAGGGCCGTGACGGTCTAGCGAAGCCGGCTTGGCAAGGACATCTAGCGAAGCCGGCTTGGTAAGGACAGGGCCGTGACCGTCTAGCGAAGCCGGCTTCGCAAGGTCATCTAGCGAAGCCGCTTGGCAAGGACAGGGCCGTGACGGTCTAGCGAAGCCGGCTTGGCAAGGTCATCTAGCGAAGCCGGCTTGCAAGGTCACTAGCGAAGCCGGCTTCGCAAGGAGTGGGTTTTTGACACTTTGAAACGAGCTGTTGGATGCTGTCCCTCTCGCAGCGTTTGGGACGGAATCCAACAGCTAGATTCAAAGTGTGAAAATGGTCTTCCTTGTAAAGCCGGCTTGGCAAGGACATCTAGCGAAGCCGGCTTGGCAAGGACATCTAGCGAAGCCGGCTTGGCAAGGAGCGGCCGTGACCGGTAAGTGAGCTGTAGTTGTTGATTCTTTTATCCTTAATTCAGGCCGACTTGGTCCTGCTTCGCTTGTTGCAACGTTTCGGAGGCGGCTTGTCCTCATCAGCATAACAGAGTGGCTTTAAATGTCCTTTTCCTTAGGTTTCCCTTTAATTTGGTTCAAAACGGTAAGTATTTTCCTTTTTTCCAGCTTGAGGTAAGTGTTTTTCTTGTCCTTCTCTTCCGCTTGAGGCTTGTAATCAGAATATATCTGCTAATTTTGTAATCGCACCCTATTTGGGTGTCTGACGATTAAAATCCAATTTCTTAGTCTTCTCTTGCTTGAGGTTTCAATTTTATATTTCCATGGGTCACAATAATTACTGATGTTAAGTTTAGGGGTTGCAGC